>NC_012874.2:41280556-41291002 GCF_000003195.3 Sorghum bicolor | reverse complement strand
GCGCTGCAGCTGCGGACGCGGCGAGAGCGAAGGAGAGCGGGCAGGCGCGGCCGGGCGAATGCGCGAGCGGAAATGGGACGAGGCGCGTCCCATTTTGGGGTAGGCGGCCGTGGCGGGGCCCGCTCGCCAGGCATCGCCGGCCACGCGGCGCGGCGGCCAGGCGACGGCGAGCGCGTGGCGCTCCCAGCCTGTGGCCGGTCGGCCACGACGCGCGCGGCGCGCGGGTGAGGACGCAGACGCGGGTGCGGGCCGGTGGGCTGGCGTGGGCCGAATCCGGCCTGCCGGCTCGCGCTGGCTTTTCTCTTTTTTTTTTGAAAATTTTTGAATCCAACTCATAAGCACTATTTGGCAAACTTAGAAGCTTTTTCACAAAAAGTGCCCAAAATAAAAGTTGTAGAGAATTTTAAACTGAACAACTTTCATTTAGGGCTCAACTCAAAAGTCTAAATAATTTATGAAATATAAATTTATTTTGAACCTAGGGCAAAAAGGAATTTATTTTCAAACTAAGTTCTTTTGCTCCAAAATGCCTCAAATCTTTTGCAAAGAACTTTGTTAATTCATTTGAAGACTAAGCACATAGATCCAACTTGATTAATTGTTTGAAGGACAATTAGTTAACAAAGCAATACTCAAGCAATTTAATTAAATTGAAACAAAAATGCAACTCACAAAAATGATGATGCATTTAGGGTTAATGCTTGATGATGCTTATGCCATGCTTAATTAAGGTTTGGGTTAATTAAGTATATGCATTATGCAGGCTTAACACGGAGGTGTTACAGCCCTACCCCCTTAAAGAAATCTCGTCCTGAGATTTGGGTTAACTAACCAGGTTTTATGAAACTCGGGATAAACTTCTTTCAGGTAATCCTCAGTCTCCCATGATGCATCCCTGTCATCATGGTAGGTCCACACAACCTTGTAAGTGCGCACCGCGCGATTCCGAGTAATTTTTTCCTTGCTATCCACAATTCTTACGGGCTCCTCTTTATAGGCCAGGTCAGCTGCTAGCTTCAAATCTCGCTCATCGACCCTTTCTTCGGGTACTCGCAAACACTTCTTTAGCTGAGAGACGTGAAAGATCGGAAAGATGGAACTCATCGACTCGGGCAATCGCAACTTGTAAGCAACTTCACCTTTTCTTTCAAGAATCTTGTATGGACCCACATATCTTGGCGCAAGCTTCCTCTTGGCTCCAAACCTTTGCGTACCCTTTATCGGGGACACCTTGAGGTAAACATAGTCACCGACTTCGAACTTTAAGGGTCTTCTTCTGTTATCAGCATAACTCTTTTGTCGGGACTGTGCAGCTTTCATGTGCTCTTGGATGGTTCGAACCTTTTTTTCAGCTTCGGGAACAAAGTCAATACCGTAGTATCTCCTCTCCCCCGCTTCTACCCAGTTCAACAGAGTTCTACACTTTCTGCCATATAACGCTTCAAACGGCGCCATCTTGATACTCTCTTGATAGCTGTTGTTGTAGGAAAACTCAGCCAACGGTAGCCAAGATTCCCACGAACCCTTGGCAAATAGCACACAAGCTCTCAACATATCTTCAAGAATTTGGTTAAGTCTTTCAGTCTGACCCGAAGTCTGAGGATGATAAGCAGTGTTGTGCAACAACTTAGTACCCATACCTTCATGTAAACGGGTCCAAAAGCGAGCCGTAAATTGCGAGCCTCTATCAGACACTATGGTCTTGGGTACCCCATGTAAACGGACAATCTCTTTAAGGTAGAGGTCAGCATATTGAGGTGGTCTGTAGGTCGTTTGGACAGGTAAGAAGTGAGCTGACTTGGTTAGTCGATCAATGACTACCCAAATCGAGTCATTCCCCTTCTGTGTAGTTGGCAGGCCCGTGATGAAATCCATACTTATGTCATCCCACTTCCAAGCAGGAACTGGCAGCGGCTTTAACAAACCTGCCGGCTTCATGTGAATGGCCTTGACACGACAACAAGTATTGCATCGAGCCACATAGGCTGCTATTTCTTTCTTCATCTTGGTCCACCAATATCGGGGTCTTAGGTCATGATACATCTTGTTGCTTCCAGGGTGGATGGATAGCTTGGAAAGGTGAGCCTCATCCATTATCTTGTTCTTGAGTTCCTGGTCCTTCGGCACGACCAGACGAGTATCGAACCAAAGTACACCACTGTCATCGATTCTGAAATGCGGAATTGACTCCTTCGTCATTCTTTCTTTGAGGTGATATATGCCAGGATCAGTCTTTTGGCCTTCAATGATCTGCTGGTCAAGAGAACATCGAACTTGGATATCATGCAGGACTGCAGGATGCATCAGATTGAACCTCTCTCTAACCATCGGCTTTACAGCATGATGATGTGACTTGCGACTCAAAGCATCCGCAACTACGTTTGCCTTGCCAGGGTGATAGTGCACTGTCAAGTCATAGTCCTTGATTAGCTCTAACCATCTTCTTTGTCTCATGTTAAGCTCAGGTTGGGTAAAAATGTATTTGAGACTTTTGTGATCTGTGTAGATATTGCATACATTTCCCAACAGATAGTGCCTCCATATCTTCAAGGCATGCACAACTGCAGCTAGCTCAAGATCATGCGTGGGATAGTTGACTTCATGCCTTCTCAACTGACGTGAAGCATACGCGATCACTCGGCCTTCTTGCATCAGCACACACCCCAACCCGGTCTTCGACGCATCGCAGTACACATCAAAAGGCTTCTCGATATCAGGTTGTGCCAGGACAGGAGCAGTGGTTAGCAACTCCCGCAGGGTGCGGAAAGCTGCCTCACACTCTTCCGTCCAGACAAACTTATGTTCTTTCTGTAGGAGACTTGTCATTGGTTTGGCAATCTTAGAGAAATCTGGAATGAAACGGCGATAATACCCTGCCATTCCAAGAAAACTCCGAACTTCATGCACAGATGTGGGCGGTTGCCAATCCATGACCTCTTGTACCTTCGATGCGTTGACTGATATGCCATTTTCAGAAATGATATGGCCAAGGAAGGCAACTTCCTTTAACCAAAACTCGCATTTACTGAACTTGGCATATAACTTATGCTCTCTTAGTCTAGTAAGTGCAACCCGCAGATGCTGGGCGTGCTCTTCTTCATTTGTGGAGTAGATCAGAATGTCATCCAAGAATACAATTACGAACTTATCCAATTCGGGCATAAAGACTGAATTCATAAGATACATAAAGTATGCAGGAGCATTTGTTAGGCCGAAAGACATAACAAGATACTCGTACAACCCGTATCTAGTAACGAAAGCAGTCTTATGTATATCCTCGGGACGAATCCTGATCTGGTGATACCCTGATCTCAAGTCAATCTTGGAAAACACTTTAGCCTTAGACAACTGATCAAACAAAATATCAATTCTCGGCAGAGGATACTTGTTCTTGATTGTCACGGCATTGAGTGGCCGATAATCAACACATAGCCTCAAGGATTGATCTTTCTTTTTCACAAACAAGGCTGGACAACCCCATTCAGAAGTACTTGGCATGATGAAACCCAACTTCTTCAGCTCATATAACTGTTTCTTCAACTCTGCTAACTCATTGGGAGGCATACGATAGGGTCTCTTGCAGATTGGAGCTGTACCGGGCACTAGATCAATTGCAAATTCAATGTCTCTTTTAGGAGGCAACCCAGGCAAGTCTTCAGGAAAAACATCAGGGAATTCACAGACTACTGGAATCTCGGCAAGCGAGGAAGCTCGAATAGCATAGGTTAACTTGGTCATGTCTGCAACTCGAGGTAATACCACTTGAAAAGTGTCCTTACCCTGAGGATCCGTGAGGGTAACGGTCCTATTCCCAGTATCAATCACCACTTGCTTATCCTTCATCCAATCCATTCCCAAGATCACATCCATAGTTAACCCAGGTAACACTACCAAATTAACTCTATATGCCTTATCTCCAATTTCAAAAGTTGCATGCTCGAGCATTTGATTAGATAGGACGTCAGCACCAGCAGAACTGATGCGGTACCCATAATCCAATTGCTTAAGTTTTAACTCATGTGACCGTGCATAGGCTTGACTCATAAAAGAATGCGATGATCCAGAATCAAATAAAACAACTGCAGGATGTCTGTTGACAAGAAACGTACCCGCAGTGACTGGTTCGCCATCAGGAATCTCATTCACAGAAGTGTGATGAGCACGGGCTTGATAGGTTGTCTGCTTCTTCGGGTAGGGGCAGTACTTGGCGAAGTGACCTGGTTGGTTGCAGTTGAAGCACGGGCCTCTCACGGCGGAAGGAACTGCCGTGGAACCCCCAGTCTTGGCTTGAGCTTGGGGTGCAGGTGGGCGATAGCCCCTCTGATTCTTCGGAGGGGGCGGAGCATTCCTCTTGGGAGCAGGTGCACGGAACCTTGGGTTCTGAACTGGAGGGTGATACTGCTGACGGTTAGGCATTGGAGGTCGGAACTGGGAAGATCCTCCCTCGAAGCTTCTCTTGCGACCCTTGTAAGCAGCATGCAGATTGTTATTATTTTCCTGAGTCAAGCAGTCGCTGATGAACGCATTGAATGTAGTCCTTGAACTGATACCCATGGTTTTAGCCATTTTTGTATTGAGGCCTCTTTTGAAACTTTCTATCTTCTTCTCTTCAGTGTCCACGTGTGAAGGAGCATAACGGGACAGATTATTGAACTCTTGCAGGTATTCATTCATACTTCGATTGCCTTGAGTGAGCCTCATGAACTCAGACACTTTCATGGCCATCAGACCTGGTGGGACATAGGTGCTGCGGAAAATCTGGGTGAACTGCGCCCAGGTGATAGGAGTATCCGGCGGAAAAGTGGTGCGTTGGTGGGACCACCAAATTCCAGCCGTCCCCTGCAGTTGATGGGCACCATACTCCACCTTCAGCGACTCGGTCATGCGGAGTAGGCGAAACTTGTCTTCCATGGTGTTGATCCACTCGAGAGCCTCGAGCGGCTCCTTAGCTTGCAGGAACTTTGGCGGATCCGTGTCCAGAAAATCCTTGAAAGTACTATACTGGTTCACGGGGCGGTCACGGTAGCCTCCGTGACGGGTGTTTGCTGCAATGTCACGCAACGTGGCCTCCATGTTGCGCTGACTGCCAAGGAACTACTGTAGAAGCTGCTCAGCTGTCAAAGGGCCGGGAGGTGGAGGTGGCGGTTCGGTCCTGGGGTTGGCCCCATTACCCCCATTGCCTCCATTACCATTTCCACCATTTACATTGCCTCCATTGCCCTGGCCGGAACCATCTCCCACTAGAGAGCCACTAGCGGTACGGCGAGTGTCAACCATCTGCATATTCAGCATCAAGTAATCATTAGGTGATGTTACAACATTGTAAACGAATGTAATAATCATGCCGGTGCATTATTGGAAGAAATGAATTCATTCAACAATACGCAGGCACAAAGATTCATTTTCACAATCCATAACATCACTAATTATATTACTGAATAAAAGACATCATCCGAGGCATACATCATCCAAAATTGCCAGCATACACACACTGGACTTGAGGCGTTCAGGCAGCACCACAACATAAGATGATCTAACACACATGAGTCATACTCATAAAGGTTACATGCCAACATCGAAAGAGACCAAAGCGCCACTGTGACTAGCTAGGGAACCACTAGACTACTCGTGCTCGCTACCAACGTCGGACTCGGCAGCAAGAACTATGTCGTCGTCGGGTGCAGGCGCAGGTGCAGGTGGAAGGTCAGCGTCCTCCTCGCCTCCATCGGGGTTGATAACCCCAGGCTCCATCTCAGCAGCTCCAGGTGCGGGAACGTGGTGTAGCTGGTTGTACAGCACGTGGTAGTCCTCATGCAGCTGAGTGATGTACTGCTCTCGGTCAAAAAGCCAGTGCCCCAGCTGGTGAGCATCGTTCCGGGCTTCATTCCTCTCAGTGACCAACTGGGCCATCATCCTGTCGGCATTACGCTCGTACTGCTCATAGCGTGCCACACGTGCACGCAAGGTAGCGATCTCCTTGTTGGCAGCTCTCTCACGGGCCTCAGCGTCATCCCTGGTGGCAGTGATAAGGTCTATCTGAAGCCTCAGGTCTCTGACACGATCCGAGTGCCTCTTCTTCTTCTTCTCTTGCCTCCCCATCAAGGTCTTGTTCCAGCCATTGATCTTGTTCATGCAAGACTGGGTAGCATCCAAGGTCTGCATCATGGCAAACATGGCACTCATCGCTGCGTTGTCACTGTCTTCGATCTCATGAATTCCAGGCCAGCGTGCCATGTTGGGAGATTGCTCCCAAAAGGTGTCAGTAGGGTCACCACGAGGAAACACTCCCGCCATAGCCTGCGCCAGGCTCAGTGGAAAACGCTCCATGATGATGCGTAGGACAGAGAAGGCAACTCTGCTAGCCCCCTCTCCTGGCGTGACTCCATAGGCACGAATGCGCCACCCCTCCCACTCGGAGTCCTCGTGGAGTGGTGGGACGGTAACCTCCACAGCGACCAAGCGGTCTCTGTCGCTCGGCTCCTCAGTCACCCAGGAGTACACAGGTCGCTGCTCCTCTGTATACCCCACATGGGCCAGCACACGCCAAAGGAGCGTGGGCATCCCAAACTCCTCCAAGAAGTGGCCCTCCCGGAACGTGGTGCGAGGTGCGAGCTGTCCACGTGGCGCACGTCCCCCAGTGGACTTGCGAGCCGTCTGCTTTGTGCGGGCCATCTGTCAGAAATTTATCCTGGATGAGTCGAGTTATCAATTAACCAATTTTAATTAATGGAAGAATCAATTTATAAGGGAAGGTAAATGTAATGACATGGGATGAATAAACATGATGTATGCACGCGTCTTACTTTCTCACACTTAGCAAGAATAATTCTATCGGATATACGGTGGCATACAACGTTCTCTCATAGCGTATAACTAGTCGTTCTACACGAATCGCTGTTATGTACCTGCAGAAAATCCACTTCAGCCCATCCCAACAGTATGAACAATGCATTGCAGAAAATAAAGATTAAGCACTCACACGCACGTGCATCCCCAATACACGCACATGTAGTACATCTACCCGATCCTCGTCCAATGACGGCATCGTCTCAACAGACGGCACAACCCACAAATAAATACCTTAGTAAGTACATGGTTTTGACATGCAAGTACTTCCGGTATCACACTAGCACTCCCCTAGATTGCCGGTTGGACAACCATGCTCTCACAACTCCCACTTACCGAAGCGTAGAGGCAAATGGAACCATACATTACCATTCAAGCGAATGGCACCCATACTATTGCACGTCGTATGAGCAACGAAATAGAAATATGATGCAAAAACCCCCAAGTCAGTACTTAAATAGCCACCTAAAGTCCTTATTTGGGCATAAAGGATATGACCACTGGCACACTCTTAGTTTTGTAAACATATAAATATATATATATAATTTTTTTTTAAATAGACATGTGAACAGTAACCGCCAAACCTTGCTCTGATGCCAGCTGTAACAGAACCGACCAATTTATAAAAGCATAAGTGAAACACCACTCGCTAAGCGAGCATTTGTCGCACTTAAGCCGTTATAAACCCGGTAGTCCGGAAATCTCGAAGGATTTCAAACCAATCATCATCAACCAAGATCGTACAAGTTTAGCGTCACCGTTCGCATGTTACAACATTTCGTAATTAGTTCAACAACATCAGAGTGCGGAAAATAAAGTTATTACAAACCGAGTTCCTCAAGTTCAATAGCAGAAAACAAGATAATTTTTGAAAGCTCCACCCAACTCACGCCCTTTAAGATTTATATAGTGCCAGTCCAGAGTCCATCCATCAAAAGCAGTTGGGGAAGAGTATTGAGATTAACCTTGCCCAAGGTCTTCTAGTCCACTGGGAAAAGACAGGTCTCGCAATACCCGTGGTAGGTATGCCCGTCTGCACAAACAACAAGCGGGAAAAACCCTGAGTACGAGAAGGTACTCAGCTAGACTTACCCAACTAACTCAAAAGAAAAGACTCCAAGGAGCATGACTGGCTTTATTGGGGAATGGCTTGACTCCTTTGCAGAAAGCAAAAGTAACATTTAATTAATAATTCAGCTTATTCCTTCCTATTTATGCTAGGTGAGCACCTGTACTATGCATCATTATAGTATTAATTCCTGATTAAGCAAGCAAGTAATATTATAATCACATTCATCAACTTATCCCATCATCATCGTTAATCACATTCCATAATTATTACTACGATGGTGCAGCTCAAGTCAAGTGTTCACTGTCCAGGAACGATGGCGATTCGAATCGATTACTACTGAGCTCAGGGGTATTCCTTATGCAAACCACACTCACCCGTTAAAGTGAGCTACAGGTCACCACGGCACATATCCAGAAAGACAAGCACGCGGACTCGCATAGAACCACCGTACCTGGGGACCGCCCGACTGCCTTAGCCAGCCACGCTGGCCTCGGACTTACTCTTCGCGCCCCCGTAGTTCCCCCATCCATCTCCAATACGGTGCGAACGGATCGAGAACCGGCCCGGATAGTGTTAGGCTTCGCGGTCGGAACGACTTATCCGGCCAGCTAAACATGAGGCATGCGTTCAACATGACTTGGGGTACAGCAACGGTACGGTCCTTAATCGACACAGACGGAATCACTATGGTCCAACAACCCCACAAGACTCCGTCCGGTCTCCTTTTATCCACCCGAGCCATTAACTAGATGATATCCAACATAAGCTCTCCCATCAAACATAGGTAACCCTCTATCTCGCGGATGACAGGAAATCACCCGACTTCTACCGTCTAAGCAGGCTAAGCATAAACTCGCCCTAGACTAGCAGGGTATATCAAGGTAGGATAATCAATGGTAAAGCAAGGATATAATGCAGCAACGGTGTCACACAACTCCTATACTTAATGCAACAATCATAAAGCATAATTGGACTGTTAGAAAGCATAGGTAAGTAAATGCTCCGGTGCTTGCCTTGCACAAAGTCAGACGCGCGGTGGTCTGGGCACTCCGGCAACTCCTCTTGGCCTTCCTCTGGGAAGACCTCCGGCTGGGGCTCCTCCTGTGGGTCCTCCTCTATCTCCGAATACGGGAGGTCCTCTTGCGAACCTGTATGATGCGATGCACGTGCATAAGTATCATGAATGCACGAGGTATGATGGTCATGAATGAAGATGAGTAATAATTCTTTTGACAGAGTAGGTGCATATCTCCTTTCTGCTAACAACCTAACTCATTTACGGAGTAAGTGCATACTTCTTCTCTAAACACTTTAGAGGAGTGCACCAAGAAGAGTAGTGTGGCCAGGCACACACACACACAACGCGGAATTACGAGAAAGAAACTACTATTCATTATCAACACCACATTTCAGCTAGGTTGCGAACAAGGAACCAGCAGGCATCACACAATCGAAAATGCACAAGAATGGCTATAAACCATGAAATCGCCTTAATCCTATTACTTATCATTTCATGTGAATAAACAGGCTTGAACTGTGACCTCTGTCTAGATAGCTCAGAAAATTCCACAAAAATTACAGGAGCTACTCTATGCTATAACAGAGTCATGATAAATTTTTCACCACTTTTTGCTAAGTACAGCAGCCTACACAAAAAGATGAAGCTACTGGTCAGAAATGCACATTTAATAACTTTGTACAGTGAAAAGTGTCAAACAGCAGATTTCATATTTTTACCTAACACCACTTAGCACAAGAGAAGTTAGTAAAAATTATCAAGGCATAACTCCTCATACTTTATTTATTAAAAATCATGCAAGAATTAGCCCAAAAATGAAATTAAATCATATTCCAATGTTTTTGCACAGTAACTGCATTCTATTTAATTTTTCCAGCAACTACACCACACATAGAGTCTAGCAAAACAAGAATCACAATTTTCAGAGCAATAACCTATTTACTATGCATTTTCTCATATTTCAGCTATTTAAGCAATTAAACAGGTTTACACAGAAAATATTCACCAAAAATTCATCTCATATTTTTCAAAGACAGATCTACTCAGCAGAAACCTAACAAAACAATTTTCCACAAATTTGGATCTCATTTGCCCTTGCAAAAAGTCAATTTCATTTGAAACATTTCCTGCAAAACAAAAAAAAAAGAAAAAGGGCCGAAACCCTGGCGCATGGGCCGGCCCAGCAGGCCGTTGCCGCGGCCAGGCTGAGCCTCTCGGCCCAAAACCCTCTCCCTCTCCCCTGGCCAGGCCGAGACGGTGGCCGGCGCTCCGGCGGTTGGCACGGAGGCGCGGCGGCCGTCTCCGGCGCCGGTTGGCTCCGACGAGGAGCGCACCACGTGTGCGAGCGCGAGGCGGACCTATCCCTGCGGTTCGGTGTGCGCGTAGGGCGCTGGAGGTTCCCGGCCGCGTGCATGGCAGCACGGCGGCGGAGAAGAGCTCCGACGAGCGCTGCGCAGAGACCAAGGCGCGCGCATTGCTCCGATTGAGCGCGGAAAAACTCGATTCGGGT
>NC_012874.2:41217583-41279312 GCF_000003195.3 Sorghum bicolor | reverse complement strand
TTGTGATCCCTCGACGCGAACAGCTACTCGCGCACTGGGAGTGGAAAGATGGCGAGAGTAGTGTGTACCCACCTTACGGATCTGAGATGACCGGAAAACATCTAGATCGGCTGTAGGATGGTGGAGTACTGTGCTCTCGGGTGCCGCGAACCTGGTCAAATTTGGGGAGAGCTAGATTTGGGTTGATATATGCAAGATTTGGTTCTACATATGTCGGGTGGTTAGGAACTCCAGCTGGATTGCTAAGCGATTTGAATCGTCGTTGCTCCCCGATTGGGAGACTCAATTCCTTCGACCCTCATCGTAGTTAAATATGCAACTAAGTGATAAAATGAGAAAGGGAAAAATGTTTCATGAGGTTCGGATCCCAATTCCCGGACTCATAGCAACATGAAGCTATGGCCATCGATAAATAATACTTGACGTTAGGATTAGGAACTCACAGATTCGTCTGTGGGGTACAACTAGTTAAACTATCCTCGAACTCCTCGGCCTCTGCGGGAGAGGAATTCGCGGTTAAAACTTGAAAATAAGGATGCACTACTAGTAAGCTTTTAGCAAAACATTTTGGCTCCTTGCTCAGCCACCCCTTGTCTACCCTAAGCCTGCATCCCTAAGTTATCCTATTTTCCCATCGGGTAAGTCTTGTTGAGTACTCCCGTACTCAGGGTTTCAATACCCCTGTTGCAGGTGAAGCACATGAGCCGACTTGCTTCGGACCCTGTTGTGTGACCGTCGTCGAGGTTGACGACGAAGAAGAGTGAGCGTGACCCATGGGCAGGGTCTGTAAATTTGTACTGTCTGTACTAAAGTTTCAGTTGCTCCGCTGGACCAGGCTCGTAATAATACTCTACTATTTGGAAGAACTCCTTTTGTAAATTAAGTTATGTAATACTTCCGCTGTTTTACTCTGAAATATTATTTTAGTCTTGTGTCGTTGGAGTTACTGCTTTATCTTCGCAACGAATGATCCTGGTGTTAAGGTGGCCACTTGCTATCCTGTAAGGGCGAGAAGAAGCAGTTCTCGTTGCTTGACCATTGCTAGTGGTCAGAACGAGCCAGCTTGATACGCCACAGGTAGCAGTGGAATGAGCGTCCAGCGATGCTCATCAGACTTCTAAGGTGGGAGGACTCCCGGCATCACCGTCAGAGGTCCTTAGGAAAAGGCAGGTGCCGGTGGGCCCAAACACTTAGGGGGTTCTGCCACAGCAAGGTCTTGTGTGCCATAGCTTCAGCAATTGGTAGCTAGCTTCTTCTTCTTTTGATTGCTTTGGTTCTGATGATGAAGAGTTGAATGTACCCAAAGTCAATCCTGTTATACCCTGTATAAAAATGTAAACATAGAAAAACAACAGGGTGAACCTGCCAAAGCAGAGGTGCCTTGTTATGATTTCTCACTTAGTAGCTGTTTTTATGCAATTATTTCTCTATAGTCTAGTCTAATATTTTATATGAATAACCTTGATTGATTTTCTGGCTTCCCTTACCGTTCCTATTTATGACTTATTCCTGAGACTCGTATAATTCCTATAAGATTCCTATAACGTCCCCGGCAACGGCGCCAGAAATGCTTGTTGACACTAGCTAACACCACTTAGATACTAGGTTGTCATCTCTAGCATGGCGCCAGAGTGTACAAAGGTATTTATAAATGTAAAGGCTCTCTAGAAAATAATCTATTCTATCTGCAAGCGCACAGATAAAACATCTCATTGTAGCATTTCACAAGGATAAGTATTCCAGGTATCGTTATTTATAATTTTGCTCAAGGGATCTAAGGAAATGAAATTAAAATAAAAGGGGCAAAATCTATCAAGGCATAAACTAGAGATAAACTTGCAAGAACATGATTACTAATGAGAAACTCGTCACACAGTCACATACTTTAGCAGGGGGTAAACCATAAAGATAATGATAATAAAGTATAAGTTCATGGGATAAAGAGCACAGCGATTAGAAAATAGACTACTCCTCATATATGTAGGTGATGTCGGATTAGCTAGAGAATGGATTCTAAGTTATCTACTAACTACTAAGTCATAATCTACTCTAGTTATCTACAATATCATGTATAGCATAAAAGACTCTTCATTCATGTATAAGGAACATTGATAAAGTAAATCAGAACATCGCATGACTTACTCCACAATACCGGTTCTGCCTGTCCTATCAACGGAGGGTGGACTATATAAGAATCAACAAAGCTGTCACTATCGCGAACTACCACACGACTCGACCAATAGGATACATTTGCAGATAAATAACATCTAAGCACCACGCTTACATGTGATCTATCACCTAACTCCCTCGCGTCAAGAGCTAAGCGCTTTGCAAACTTATACATAAACTCATTATCAATCATAACTATATCAAATATAGAACTAGAGCAAACTAAGAACATAATAGTTAGAGACATAATGCAATTAGAACAATAGAATTAGAGAAAGATATGAATAATACCAATCTTTATTACCGAAGATCCGAATCCAGAGCGTAGTGCTCTACTTCTCTAATTGCTATCTAATCAAACTCTAAACTTGAAGGATTAGGAAGTAGCTAATTCTAATTCTCTGTGGGAGAGAAGCTCTAAACCCTAACTTTGATGGCTACCTCTGAATAATGATTTCTCCTCCCTCCTCCAGGGGCCAGGGGGTCTGGTTTTATAGTCCCCTCAAGTGAACGTAAGCCATTGGATCAAACCGACATAGATTGTATGGTTTAGATTGATCCTTTAGGTCGGTGGAGTCTTGCCCCGAAGCAGAGTCCTGATTGGCCTCCTGACCTGGGCGGGCGCCCAGGGGGGGTGGGCGGGCGCCCAGCCCCCGATCCCGAATCGCGTCCCGTTCATTCCCGTGGCTTCTGGACCCTTCTAGACTGAGGAAAATTGCGCGGCACGTAATTATCTCGTTGTAAACATGACATGTGGGCCTTCTCTCCATATTTTCTGATAAACCCCTGCAGAAATAGATAAACACCAAAACTCGTGGAATTCTGTCAGATAAAACCCTTATTCTAGATGTTTGTTTCATATTTATCCTTTTTCATGTTTATTTGATTATTAATTTTAGTACTTAAGGACCGTCAACACCATTCGTCGTCCAACCCTTCCCCTGGAAGGAAACGGGTCTGGTCGAGGGTCAGCCGCCGTGTAGCGCTTCGCTGTCCAGAGCGTTGACCCTGGGTGTCTCGAGGGGGTCCTGATTAGACGTTCCATCCCTGCTTCCCGTGTCCTGACACGCTCTGGGTCGTTTGGTGGGGAAGGCTGCAAAAAGAATGACGGGACGAATGGCTGTTCCCTATCACGCTTACCATGACCTGCGTGTTAGGTGAGAATGCGACAGACGCATTAAATGCCCTGGTTCCCATGCGCGCGTCAGGCGGCGAGCGGCGTCCTTGCGCTCGACGCCTCCTGGTTCGCTCGAGCCTATTTCCATATTCGACGCTAGCCGCGCTTGAGCCCTTATTGATTCACTCGACGCCTTTTACGTCTTCGAGGCTGCGGTTGTCGATAACTATACGTATGACCGACTAGAGCGTCGAGTTGAGAGCCTCGACCTGCGTACGGGTGATCTCATTATGTGCATCAGTTAGGGTACTGTTGACACTAGCTAACACCACTTAGATACTAGGTTGTCATCCCTAGCATGGCGCCAGAATGTACAAAGGTATTTATAAATGTAAAGGCTCTCTAAAAAATAATCTATTCTATCCGCAAGCGCACAGATAAAACACCTCATTGTAGCATTTCACCAGGATAAGTATTCCAGGTATCGTTATTTATAATTTTGCTCAAGGGATCTCAAGAAAATGGAATTAAATCAATGGGCAAAATCTATCAAGGCATAGACTAGAGATAAACTTGCAAGAACATGATTACTAATAAGAAACTCATCACACAGTCACATACTTTAGCAGGGGGTAAACCATAAAGATAATGATAATAAAGTATAAGTTCATGGGTAGATAGCACAGCGATTAGAAAATAGACTACTCCTCATATATGTAGGTGATGTCGAATTAGCTAGAGAATGGATTCTAAGTTATCTACTAACTACTAAGTCATAATCTACTCTAGTTATCTACAAGATCATATATAGCATAAAAGACTCTTCATTCTTGTATAAGGAACATTGATAAAGTAAATCAGAACATCGCATGACTTACTCCACAATACCGGTTCTGCCTGTCCTATCAATGGAGGATGGACTATATAAGAATCAACGAAGCTGTCACTATCGCAAACTACCACACGACTCGGCCATAGGATACATTTGCAGATAAATAACATCTAAGCACCACGCTCACATGTGATCTATCACCTAACTCCCTCGCGTCAAGAGCTAAGCGCTTTGCAAACTTATACATAAACTCATTATCAATTAGAACTATATCAAATATAGAACTAGAACAAACTAAGAACATAATAATTAGAGACATAATGCAATTAGAACAAAGAATTAGAGAAAGATATGAATAATACCAATCTTTATTACCGAAGATCCGAATCTAGAGCGTAGTGCTCTACTTCTCTAATTGCTATCTAATCAACCTCTAAACTTGAAGGATTAGGGAGCAGCTAATTCTAATTCTCTGTGGGAGAGAAGCTCTAAACCCTAACTTTGATGGCTACCTCTGAATAATGATTTCTCCTCTCTCCTCCAGGGGCCAGGGGGTCTGGTTTTATAGTCCCCTCAAGTGAACGTGAGCCATTGGATCAAACCGACATAGATTGTATGGTTTAGATTGATCCTTTAGGTCGGTGGAGTCTTACCCCGAAGCAGAGTCCTGATTGGCCTCCTGACCTGGGCGGGCGCCCAAGGGGGGTGGGCGGCCGCCCTGCCCCCGAGCCCGAATCGCTTCCCGTTCGTTCCCATGGCTTCTGGATCCTTCTAGATTGAGGAAAATTGCGCGGCACGTAATTATCTCGTTGTAAACATGACATGTGGGCCTTCTCTCCATATTTTCTGATAAACCCCTGCAGAAATAGATAAACACCAAAACTCGTGGAATTCTGTCAGATAAAACCCTTATTCTAGATGTTTGTTTCATATTTATCCTTTTTCATGTTTATTTGATTATTAATTTTAGTACTTAAGGACCGTCAACACCATTCGTCGTCCAACCCTTCCCCTGGAAGGAAACGGGTCTGGTCGAGGGTCAGCCGCCGTGTAGCGCTTCGCTGTCCAGAGCGTTGACCCTGGGTGTCTCGAGGGGGTCCTGATTAGACGTTCCATCCCTGCTTCCCGTGTCCTGACACGCTCTGGGTCGTTTGGTGGGGAAGGCTGCAAAAAGAATGACGGGACGGATGCCTGTTCCCTATCACGCTTACCATGACCTGCGTGTTAGGTGAGAATGCGACAGACGCATTAAATGCCCTGGTTCCCGTGCGCGCGTCAGGCGGCGAGCGGCGTCCTTGTGCTTGACGCCTCCTGGTTCGCTCGAGCCTATTTCCGTATTCGACGCTAGCGGCGCTTGAGCCCTTATTGATTCACTCGACGCCTTTTATGTCTTCGAGGCTGCGGTTGTCGATAACTATACGTATGACCGACTAGAGCGTCGAGTTGAGAGCCTCGACCTGCGTACGGGTGATCTCATTATGTGCATCAGTTAGGGTACTGTTGACACTAGCTAACACCACTTAGATACTAGGTTGTCATCCCTAGCATGGCGCCAGAGTGTACAAAGGTATTTATAAATGTAAAGGCTCTCTAGAAAATAATCTATTCTATCCGCAAGCGCACAGATAAAACACCTCATTGTAGCATTTCACCAGGATAAGTATTCCAGGTATCGTTATTTATAATTTTGCTCAAGGGATCTCAAGAAAATGGAATTAAATCAATGGGCAAAATCTATCAAGGCATAGACTAGAGATAAACTTGCAAGAACATGATTACTAATAAGAAACTCATCACACAGTCACATACTTTAGCAGGGGGTAAACCATAAAGATAATGATAATAAAGTATAAGTTCATGGGTAGATAGCACAGCGATTAGAAAATAGACTACTCCTCATATATGTAGGTGATGTCGAATTAGCTAGAGAATGGATTCTAAGTTATCTACTAACTACTAAGTCATAATCTACTCTAGTTATCTACAAGATCATATATAGCATAAAAGACTCTTCATTCTTGTATAAGGAACATTGATAAAGTAAATCAGAACATCGCATGACTTACTCCACAATACCGGTTCTGCCTGTCCTATCAATGGAGGATGGACTATATAAGAATCAACGAAGCTGTCACTATCGCAAACTACCACACGACTCGGCCATAGGATACATTTGCAGATAAATAACATCTAAGCACCACGCTCACATGTGATCTATCACCTAACTCCCTCGTGTCAAGAGCTAAGCGCTTTGCAAACTTATACATAAACTCATTATCAATTAGAACTATATCAAATATAGAACTAGAACAAACTAAGAACATAATAATTAGAGACATAATGCAATTAGAACAAAGAATTAGAGAAAGATATGAATAATACCAATCTTTATTACCGAAGATCCGAATCTAGAGCGTAGTGCTCTACTTCTCTAATTGCTATCTAATCAACCTCTAAACTTGAAGGATTAGGGAGTAGCTAATTCTAATTCTCTGTGGGAGAGAAGCTCTAAACCCTAACTTTGATGGCTACCTCTGAATAATGATTTCTCCTCTCTCCTCCAGGGGCCAGGGGGTCTGGTTTTATAGTCCCCTCAAGTGAACGTGAGCCATTGGATCAAACCGACATAGATTGTATGGTTTAGATTGATCCTTTAGGTCGGTGGAGTCTTACCCCGAAGCAGAGTCCTGATTGGCCTCCTGACCTGGGCGGGCGCCCAAGGGGGGTGGGCGGCCGCCCTGCCCCCGAGCCCGAATCGCTTCCCGTTCGTTCCCATGGCTTCTGGATCCTTCTAGATTGAGGAAAATTGCGCGGCACGTAATTATCTCGTTGTAAACATGACATGTGGGCCTTCTCTCCATATTTTCTGATAAACCCCTGCAGAAATAGATAAACACCAAAACTCGTGGAATTCTGTCAGATAAAACCCTAATTCTAGATGTTTGTTTCATATTGATCCTTTTTCATGTTTATTTGATTATTAATTTTAGTACTTAAGGACCGTCAACAAACTCCCCCATGCTTACCCTTTGCTCGTCCCTGAGCAAACAGCTAAACTCAAACGGATCAGGAGTTGCTTCGATGTTTTCTTTCCTGACAGGTACACATGCTTTTATAAAAATTCTTCCAGATTAAAGTGAAGTGTTTTGGAGTTTAGTACCTGCACTTAAATCTTAAGTAATCGAAAGACAAAATAGTTAAGTCAAGCACTATCCCTCCTGTTTATACTTCACCTTTGTTCCAGAGTTTTTCATAAGTTTTCAAAAATAAAACTCAGAGTTCCCAGCAATGATTCTCTCAAGTCTCTCTATATGCGGTATTTGTGGATCGTTACCATGATGTCACTTACCTATAGCTAATGGAATATTTAAGTGGAGCTCATAGGAGTGGAAAACAGCTCATACATATGTTGTCTAATCGAGCCATGGATCCAAAGGAACTCAACATATAATTAAATCAAGACGTGCATGTGTGATGGAGTAAATGATAGTGATGGTGAAAATGCATAAGTGATAATAAAATTTACTTCTCATTGCTCCTCATATTGCTATCTCTCCTCTTCTTTGATCTTTGCTTTGGGAGAACATGGGCTATCTTTTTCTCTTCTTTTTTTCAGGTGGGTAGTAGATACCCCTAATTCTACTGTCGGACACTTGTCCATTTTTTCCGCTCAAGTGGGCATCTTTGTACCCCTAATTCTACTTCGGACACTTGTCTATTTTTACCTCTCATCTCACTCTTTCTCTTTCTTTATCGAGGTTCCGGGCACTTGCCCCTTTTTATTTCCTCGTATATTTTTGCATAACCCATGCCTCTTCTGCATTGAATCTTTTTAGAGAGAGAGAATAACAATACTTGGGACAGTGAGTGATAATATATTTTTAGCAATTTTAATGATTGATAATGAATGTTGTGGTAGATGTGTGCAAGTGAATATCTTAATTTAACCACATGAAAAGCTCCTAAGGGTCTACACAGCTCGATCAAACTCGATGTAAATATAGTAAAAGATGTTATAGCAAGTATGGCTGTGGTAGGTAGTTTTGTTATGCTAGGAACTCATCATGTGATTTGTAAGTTTTCAAAATAAATCTCCAGAACTTAGTGTAGTAGGAACAAGATAAACAGTAGCTCAACTTTATATCATGCCTTTCTCTTACCTAGACTTTAGTTTTGTGCTTCCCAAAGATAGTAATTTTAGTTTTAGTAATTCCTGGAAGAATTCTAATATAAAAGCTAGGTACTTGTAAGTAAGCAAACAGAGCAACTGTTCATCATTTCCATCATGCATATTTTTGGTCTTTTTATTTTTCTAGAGATTAAACTTAGCAGAAAAATAAAGAACACTTATCTACACACTCTTTTTATTTTGTTTTCATGTTTATAAAGTGCAGTAAGTTAAAGCAAGAAAATATTTATTGGGTTTTCTAATTTTTTTCTTTTATGATAAATTAAATACTAAGACATAATAGAATAAATAAGAAGAGCAAATAGAAACTTACTTGATAAATTGGGAGGAACTCCCACAAGCTGGATGTTGACGTCGGTCTTACCCGATGTTCCAGAACCGCATCATGGTTGTGATGTTGTCGTTCATTGTTGTTGTATCTTGTCTTAGCTCTTCTACTGTAGCGGTATGGTCCTGGTTCCATTTTTGTTGCTATTCCAGGAGTCTTCCATGTTCTGCTTGCGTGTTCTGGATGTCGAGGAGGGTGTTGTCGGTACGAGTGAAGAAAGCACCGGCCTCTTGGTAGTAGTCATTCGTGAAAGCGTAGGAGCCGTCGGAGTATCGTCCTGCATCAAATTGGGGTGGAGGTCTGGATCCTGAAGCTCCATATGGATCAGTGGAGTACCTGCCCGTATGAAAAGGCGGGTTTGTCCACTGGTGATCTTGGCTCTCCGGCCATGTCTCCTCTGTTGGCTCTTGTGGTTGCGCATGACGAGCCCATGGGTCTCGAAGGACTCATGGATTGTAATCGCAATAATGCAGGTGCGCTGCTTCTCCTGGTCCGGGATCAGCTCCATACCAAGTGCGTTCTCGGTGAGTGGTTATCCTTTCAGATGTCACTCGCTGTGGAGTTCTCTGGTTCACTGGTGTTGCTGCAATCTCAATCAAAAAGTTTTGCATAGTGTAGAGGCCAAGGTTTGGGTTAGGTAACCAAATCTTGCATTTATCATCATACAGCATATACATTATATTCCCCTCTTTCTTTAACATCCGAGCTTGTCTAAATGTGTCATAGCCATGATAAATTCTTAATTCTTCTATGAAGTCCAACGATGAATTTTCTAGTAAGTGAAGATTAGTGGCTAGACGAGTGATAAGTGAAGTACATCCTACTGGTCCCTGAAGACTAGGTATACTAAGCCAATGTGAAACTAATAGTGTAACAGGTGAAGTGGGTACTTTACTAATAGCAGCATATAAAAGTTGTAAATCTCCTACTCTTACTTTCCTAATATCGTCACGATAGAAAAGATTGTACCCAAGCCATTTGTGAAACATCCTAAGAGTGGGGTGTTCCATGTCACTGGTTCGGGCTTGACTGTAAAAATTATCTCTAGATATTTCTCTCCAAAACTGGTGTCTCTCAAAATTGGGTAAATCGGAGTCAATGTTCAGGATGCATCTTGAAGAGAAACCAAGATGGTCGCTCAGCTCTCTCCAAGATAACATAATTTCCTGGTTGAATATCCGAAAAACAATTCCCCCCTCATAGTATTGTAAAGTGCAAAGAAATTTGAGGGTGAGAAGACGAGAACCCAGCTCAGTTATATTCCAAAAATTTGTCCAACCCATCATCTGAAAAATTAAGTCAAATTCAGTGTCCATACCTGTTTCTTGTAGTAGGACTGGATCGATAGTAGGGGTGTGAATGAAATCTTTATTCTTCAATTGCTGATAGACTTCCTTCTCTCTTCGGGTCTTTAGTCCAAGGTCTCCTATCTTGAGAAGGACCTTAACTTGCTGACCTGATGAAGATGATGGAGCTTGTGTGGGTGTCGGGTCGACGTTCATCTCTGATGGCTGTGAGGAGTGTCGGGATGAACTCCTTGTACCAATGTTCTTGAGAGCCTTCCCTGCATTCTTCACCTTCTTAAACATCCTGCAAACAAGAGTTGGCAAAAACACAACTCGTGGAAAATGTGAGATAAAATGTTAGTGGTCAGCTGTCCGGAGTGTCAGTAGTCTAGGGGTTAATCGTTCAAGACAAGTTTCTATTTTGGTAGAGCCTCCCCCTAAACAACTTTTACTTCCACTTTGACAACGGGATCACTACTTGCTAGGTGATAAATACTCTCCCAACCTTCTCTTCCACTCTCCTCTTTCTCTCTACTCTCTTCTCTCTTCACTACAAGAGCTCTTTCTGGAAACTGATACTTGTGTGGTTTTCTGGAGTGCTTGTGTGGAGGGAAGGGAAGCTGGAGGTGGCTTTTTATAGGCTGAGCAGGGGACAGGGCGGGCGCCCAAGGTTGGTGGGCGGGCGCCCACTCCTGGTGTCCATCCTGGGTGTGCTTCCTCCACTTGCTTCCTTGCTTTGATCTCACGCAGAATAATGTTGTGTTGGTAGTGGTTGGACGGTGGAAAGATGTCAGGCGAGTGGAAACATATTGGTGGATGAAATTATGTGATGGGATGTATGTGAGGTGAAGTGTATGACATTTGGGACCCAAAGGGTGTGGGTCATGCTTCTAGAAGATCTATATAATTAAATATAATGGAGGAAAAATCTATGAGAATTAAAACTTATTGAAAATGATAATGGAAAATATTTTTGTGCCTCCACAATAATTAATAAATATGGGTTATTACACACCACGAGTATTATTTATATGGGGCTTTTTGATTCTTATAATTATGCTATGAATATATATGACTAATGCAAGAATTAATTATGCAAGAATTTAAATATGAGAAAATTAATAATGCGGATAAATACCGATTTACCTCCCGGTGAGGGTTTGGGATTTTTAGGTCCCCCAAGCTGGACCTCCAAATCTTTTAATCTTCTTAGTTACCTTTCCTCCGGAGATGGTGTCTCCAGTGGTTCTTTATGAACTTCCTTCACTGTAGAGTCTCTCTCTGGTCTGGGTTTGAATGTGAAGTGTTCTTCTTGACCGTTTATGTTGAACTTGATTTCTCCCTTCCCGACATCAATGTGGGCATTGGCAGTGCTCAGAAATGGCCTTCCAAGGATGATGGACACTTTTGAGTCAGGACTCATGTCCAGTGCTACGAGGTCTACTGGCACCAGGAAATCTCTGATCTTGACTGGAATGTTCTCGGTGATGCCCAGCGGGTGTCGAACCGATTGATCCGCTAGTTGTAGGCACATTGATGTTGGTTCTAAGGTTGCATGCTCAAGCCTTTTGTAGACTGATGCTGGCATCACACTGACACTTGCTCCGAGATCACAAAGTGCATTGTTGAAGTGTTGGTTTCCGATCAAGCAATCAATAGTGGGGCATCCGGGGTCTTCCTTCTTCTTTGGTGGTTTGTTGAGGATGGCCGCACTACATTCTTCTGTCAGCTTGATAACCTCAGTGGTGGGCAGTGGTCTCTTCTTATTAAGAATATCTCTAATGTAATTTGTATATGTAGGTACCTGTATGGCATCGAGCAGAGGTATATTGACATATAATTTCTGAATGACCTCTACAAACTTACCAAACTGCTCATCCGACTGCAGTCCTCCGTTTCTTCTGGGAAATGGCAAATAGTTGGTGTCGTAAAAATCATTCCTCATTTATCCAGTTCTTGGTGGTTGGAGCAGATCTTCTGCTTCAACTGGGCTTTCTTCTTCTATCACTGCTGGTTGCACTGGTGCTGATGTTCTTTGTTTCTCTTTTGGGTATGGTGGATCTCTGGTAGCTTTACCTCCTCTAGTAGTTATATTCTTTACCTGCTCAAGGTTAGTAGCAACAGGCAGTGCAGCAGCTATCTTTATTAATTTAAGCTCTACCCTTTTATTAAGAGTGTTTTGCTCATCAAAGGCAGTTAGTAGAAATTCCATTTTATTGTATATATCTTTTAGAGATGATTCATTTGTAAATAGCCTTTGTTTAACTTCATCATTAATTTTTGTTTGTTGAGCAATTATCTCTTTTAATGAAAGTTGCTTGACAGTATTACCTGAATTCATACCTTTGCTATTGGGTTGACTCGAAGTTGGTTGATATTTGTATGCTGTCTCAATGGCCCTTTGATCTTCTTTGAACATGGCCCTTCAGTTTGATGTAATTGTTGAGCTTTATCTTGGAACCAGGTTTGGTTTTCTGCTATCTTATCCAAAAGTATCTCTGCTTTTCCAGTTGTAAGCTCCAAGAATGATCCTTTAGCAGATGCATCTAGGCACTCACGAGTCTTCTGGGTTAATCCATGGTAGAAGGTCTGCATAAGTAACCATGTGGCCATTCCATGGTGAGGACAATCTGATATGTATCCTTGAAAATGCTCCCATGCTTCTGAAATGGCTTTTGTCTTCTGCTGTTGGAAACTAACAATATTTCCTCTTAAGGCAGTTGTTTTGCCTATAGGGAAAAACTTTGATAGAAAGGCATCTGACAAGTTCGTCCAGTTGTTGATGTTATCCTGATGAGTGTAGAACCACTTCCTCGCTTTTCCTTCTAGTGAGAATGGAAAAAGGCGAAGCAGTATGACGTTTTTGTCAACTCCGTTGATGTGGATTGTGCTTCCAATCTCTAAGAAATTCTGCAAGTGTGCACTAGCATCTTCATGTGCCTTTCCACTGAATTGTGTAGCTTGTACCAAATTGATGAGGCTTGACTTGAGCTCAAACTCAGGTATTCCTTCTTCTACTGCAAATCTTGGACCAGTTGGAATGTTGTCAAGACTTGGAGCAGAGAATTCTTGCAAGGTCTTTTGTGCCATAGCTTCAGCAATTGGTAACTAGCTTCTTCTTCTCTTGATTGCTTTGGTTCTGATGATGGAGAGTTGAATGTACCCAAAGTCAATCCTGTTATACCCTGTATAAAAATATAAACATAGAAAAACAACAGGGTGAACCTGCCAAAGCAGAGGTGCCTTGTTATGATTTCTCACTTAGTAGCTGTTTTATGCAATTATTTCTCTATAGTCTAGTCTAATATTTTATATGAATAACCTTGACTGATTTTCTAGCTTTCCTTAATATTACCCTTTTGTTCCCTTTTATGACTTATTCCTGAGACTCGTATGATTCCTATAATTCCCCGGCAACGGCGCCAGAAATGCTTGTTGACACTAGCTAACACCACTTAGATACTAGGTTGTCATCCCTAGCATGGCGCCAGAGTGTACAAAGGTATTTATAAATGTAAAGGCTCTCTAGAAAATAATCTATTCTATCCACAAGCGCACAGATAAAACACCTCATTGTAGCATTTCACCAGGATAAGTATTCCAGGTATCGTTATTTATAATTTTGCTCAAGGGATCTCAAGAAAATGGAATTAAATCAATGGGCAAAATCTATCAAGGCATAGACTATAGATAAACTTGCAAGAACATGATTACTAATGAGAAACTCGTCACACAGTCACTTACTTTAGCAGGGGGTAAACCATAAAGATAATGATAATAAAGTATAAGTTTATGGGTAGATAACACAGCGATTAGAAAATAGACTACTCCTCATATATGTAGGTGATGTCGGATTAGCTAGAGAATGGATTCTAAGTTATCTACTAACTACTAAGTCATAATCTACTCTAGTTATCTACAAGATCATATATAGCATAAAAGACTCTTCATTCATGTATAAGGAACATTGATAAAGTAAATCAGAACATCGCATGACTTACTCCACAATACCGGTTCTGCCTGTCCTATCAACGGAGGGTGGACTATATAAGAATCAACGAAGCTGTCACTATCGCGAACTACCACACGACTCGGCCAATAGGATACATTTGCAGATAAATAACATCTAAGCACCACTCTCACATGTGATCTATCACCTAACTCCCTCGCGTCAAGAGCTAAGCGCTTTGCAAACTTATACATAAACTCATTATCAATTAGAACTATATCAAATATAGAACTAGAACAAACTAAGAACATAATAATTAGAGACATAATGCAATTAGAACAATAGAATTAGAGAAAGATATGAATAATACCAATCTTTATTACCGAAGATCCGAATCCAGAGCGTAGTGCTCTACTTCTCTAATTGCTATCTAATCAACCTCTAAACTTGAAGGATTAGGGAGTAGCTAATTCTAATTCTCTGTGGGAGAGAAGATCTAAACCCTAACTTTGATGGCTACCTCTGAATAATGATTTCTCCTCTCCTCCTCCAGGGCCAGGGGGTCTGGTTTTATAGTCCCCTCAAGTGAACGTGAGCCATTGGATCAAACCGACATAGATTGTATGGTTTAGATTGATCCTTTAGGTCGGTGGAGTCTTGCCCCGAAGCAGAGTCCTGTTTGGCTTCCAACCCTGGGCGGGCGCCCAAGGGGGGTGGGCGGGCGCCCAGCCCCCGAGCCCGAATCGCGTCCCGTTCGTTCCCGTGGCTTCTGGACGCTTCTAGACTAAGGAAAATTGCGTGGCACGTAATTATCTCGTTGTAAACATGACATGTGGACCTTCTCTCCATATTTTTTGATAAACCCCTGCAGAAATAGATAAACACCAAAACTCGTGGAATTCTGTCAGATAAAACCCTAATTCTAGATGTTTGTTTCATATTGATCCTTTTTCATGTTTATTTGATTATTAATTTTAGTACTTAAGGACTGTCAACAGGTGGCTCAATGACTTGCACATCATCATCTTCTTTTGGCTTGATGTCCCCCACCAGCATGTTCTTCATGGCATCCCTCAATGGTTCACCACCTACATCATCAAGATTATCACTTGCTCCTTGGGAGCCATTAGTTTCATCAAATTCAACATCAAATGTTTCTTCAACCATGTTTGTGGCATGGTTAAAGACCCTATATGCCTTGGACTTTGATGAATAGCCAACCAAGTAGCCAATGTCACATCTCCTTTGGAACTTTCCCAAGTGTTGCTGCTTCTTGTAGATGTAGCATTTGCACCCAAACACTCTAAAAAATGAGACATCAGGCTTCTTCCCATTGAGCAACTCAAATGGTGTCTTCTCTAGGAATTTGTGAGGAAAGAGCCGGTTTGAAGCATAGCATGCGGTGTTGATTGCCTCGGCCCACATCTTCTCCGAAGTGTTATACTCATCTAGCATTGTTCTTGCCAAGGTGATCAGTGTCCGGTTCTTTCTTTCTACTACCCCATTTTGTTGTGGTGTGTATGTTGAGGAGAACTCATGTTTGATCCCAACTTCATCACAATACTCTTCAATGTTGGTGTTGTCAAACTCTTTGCCATTATCACTTCTTATCTTCTTGATCTTGACATCAAATTGATTTTGAGCATTCTTTGCAAACTTCTTGAATATTGATGCAACTTTGGCCTTGTCTTGCAAGAAGAATGTCTAAGTGTACTGGGAGTAATCATCAACTATGACCAAGCAATATTTGTTGCCTCCAAGACTAGCATATGTGGTTGGTCCAAATAAATCCATGTGGAGTAGCTCAAGCACTCTTGAAGTAGAGAGATAGGCCTTTGTTGGATGGGTGTTTGCAACTTGCTTGCCGGCTTGACATGCACTACATAGCTTGTCCTTCTCAAAAGTCACATCCTTCAAGCCTCTAATCAATTCTTTCTTCATCAACTTCTTGAGTGTGCCCATCCCAACATGTGCTAACCTTCTATGCCAAACCACCCAAGTGAGGTCTTGGTGAATAAGCAAGTCTTGACATCAACTTCATCGGATGAGAAATCAACTACATATAAGTTGTTGTGTCGGAAGCCTTTGAATACCATTTCATCATCATCCTCTTTTGTCACTATTACTTCCTTTTTCTTGAATAAGCATTAGAAGCCAAGATCACAAAGTTGTCCAACTGAGAGCAAATTGAAACTCAATGATTGCACATAGAGCACATTGGTGATGGAGTTGTCATTGGATATTGCAACCTTTCCTAGACCCTTGACCTTGCCTTTTGAATTGTCACCAAATGTGATCTTCTCTTGGTTGTCAACATCTTCATCAAGTGAGGTGAACACCCTAGGATATTCGGTCATATGTTGAGTGCAACCACTATCAATTACCCAATGTGATCCACCGGTCTTGTAGTTCACCTACACACAAGAGATCAAGCTTGAGATTTAGGGACCCACATTTGCTTAGGGCCCTTGACCTTCTCTACAAGTTGCTTTGGCACCCAAATCTTCTTCAGCCTTAGCTTGTTGGGTGGCCCCATGAAGCTAACCTTGACCTTGCCACACTTGTCTTTCCTTACAATGTAGTGAGCATTGAAGGCAAATGGTCTAGCATGCTTGGGCAAGGGTGGTGGTAGTGGTGCCTCACACTCATGAGCAAAGTGTCCCTCTTGTCCACACTCAAAGCATCTCTTTGGCTTTGGCTTGCTTGAATGATCATGAGTGGCTAGTGACTTGATGAGCTTGCTTTGGTGAGCCTTGTAGCCAATCCCACTCTTGTCCATCTTCATGACGGTGTTCATGAAAAGCTCACTTTGAAGGTCCTTTCCTTTTGTGAACTTTGCTAACCCCTTAGTTAGATGCTCATTCTCTTTCTTGAGCTTGTTGTTCTCTTGAGTTAGCTTCTTGATGATTGGGTAATTGTTGCTTTCTAACTCTTCCAAGATGAAGGACTCATCTTCTTCTAGCTTGTCATACAACAAACCAAGCTTAAGATATTGGTTCTCTTCTTTGAGCAACTTATTCTCATATGCAAGCTTCTTATCTTGATAAAGTGACTCAATCACTATTGTGTTGTGCTTGGCTTGCTCTTGCAACTCTTTCTTGAGCTTGGCATTTTCTTCCTTGATCTTGATAGTGTCCTCATAGCTCTCGGCCACTACCACTTTCTTGCCCTTGCAACCAACACATTTGCTTGTGCTCTCCACAAGTAAGTCATCCCAAGATATGGCTACATTAAGCTTAGCAACACGGTTACTAGCATCATGTGTTTCATTGATTGCAAGATCATATGCTATCTCAAGTTTCTCATAGTTTGCTTTTAGAGTTGTGAATTCTTCCTTCAAAGCTCTATGTCTAGTGATAAGCTCATCATGCACATACTCAAGTTATCATATTTTTCTTTGAGCTCTTTTAGAGAAAGTTTGAGCTCCTTGAGCTTAGTGGTCATGATACCATTTTGATCTCTAAGCTCATCACTAGATTTAAGCTTTGCTAGAAGTGATTCATTTTCATGTTCAAGTTTGTCATTTTCACTTCTAGTTTTTCTTATGACCTTAGTGTATTTATTTAGCAATTGCACAAGTTTGTCATAAGAGGGTGATTCATATTCACTATCACTCTCACTACTCTCATCCTGACTTTGTACCTTCCGGTCACCCTTGGCCATAAGGCATAGGTGTGTAGAGGATGTAGATGGCGGGGAGGATGATGGTGATGAAGCATCAATAGCAATGGCGGCAACTTTCTCATCATCACTTTCGTTGCCGGAGGAGTCACCACTGGTGCTTTCAATGTCGGTGAGCCAATCACCAACAATGTAGGCCTTGTCATTCTTCTTCTTGTGGTACTCCTTCTTGCCACCTTTCTTCTTGTATGGCTTCTTGTCGCTTCTCTCGTCATCACTTGAGTCATCTTGCTCTTTGGTCTTCTTGTACTTGTCCTTCTTGGGCTTCGGACATTGGAGAGCAAGGTGACCAAGTTCACCACAATTGTAGCAATCCATCTCAGAGATGGGCTTCCTCTTGCTACTTGTGAAAAACTTCTTCTTCTTGGAGTCAAAGTTGACTCCATTCTTGTTGAGCTTCTTCAACATCTTGGTGGTTCTTCTCACCAAGAGGGCAATGGATGCATCATCATCACTTGAAGTTGATGACTCAACTTCAATCTTCTTGGCTTTGCCCTTGTGAGAAGCCTTGAGAGCCAAGTCCTTCTCTTTTTTAGCCGATGAGGAGCCATCTTGGGGGTTCATGTGCATGTACATCTCATGAGCGTTGATCTTCCCCAATATGGATGTTGGCGTGGTGGTGGAGAGATCGCCTTGATGAAGTAAGGTTACTATGTGCCCATATTTCTCAATGGGGAGAACACATAGTATCTTCCTCGCCACATCCGCCGGACTCATTTGATTGAGCCCAAGTCCATTTAGCTCCTCTACAATGACATTCAAGCGAGAATACATTTCAGTAGGATTTTCATTTGGAAGCATTTCAAATGTATTAAGCTTGTTCATCACAAGATGGAAGCGTTCCTCACGGTCACTCTTGGATCCCTCATGGAGCGCACAAAGTTCCTTCCATAACTCATGGGCGGTTTTGGAAGCATTTCAAATGTATTAAGCTTGTTCATCACAAGATGTGGTTTTTGGCCTTTGCATTCCACTTCTCGTTCTCTTGCTCTTGTGGAGTAAGAGCGGTGTCTTTTGCCGGAGGGGTAAACCCTTTGGTCGCGGCTTTTAGGCACTTAGTGTCACATGCCTCGAGGTATGACTCCATCCGTATTTTCCAATACGGGAAGTCATCGCCATCGAACATGGGTGGTGGTTCATCCCCGTTAGACATCTTTTCTCTAGGCGGTAAAGCCTAAATAATGAGCACTAGGCTCTGATACCAATTGAAAGGATCATAATGCCTAAGAGGGGGGTGAATTGGGCTTCTCTAAAAATTTAAACAACCTATAAGCTCCAATTCAACCCCTTGTGCCTAGTGTGACTAGAGAGCTATCGGATAAAAGTTTTGCAACCTAGTTCCAATCCTATTCTAGCATGGCAATTCTAGGAATGTAAAAGCTCAAAATAATTGCACAAAGTAAATGCTAGAAAGTAAAGGAGGAGAGCAAGAAAGTGCTCGGCGATGTTTTGCCGAGGTATCGGAGAGTCGCCACTCTCCACTAGTCCTCGTTGGAGCACCCGCGCAAGGGTCTTGCTCCCCCTTGGTCCGCGCAAGGACCAAGTGCTCTCTACGGGCTGATTCTTTGACACTCCGTCGCGATGAATCGCCCACAACCGCTCACAAGCTTGACACGAGCCACCCACAAGAACTCCGGGCGGTCTTCGTGCCTCCAATCACCATCGAACCGTCTAGGTGATGGCGATCACCAAGAGTAACAAGCAAAGAACTCTCACTTGACCCAAACAAGGCACTAGAGAGTGGTGGATGCACACTTGAGTCTTGGAATTCAACTAGAGAAGGATTCTCACAAGAAATCTCTCAAATCTCAATCCACTCTAGGCTCTTGCTTCTCTCTTGCACCACAAGGTGATTCTCAACTGATCAAATGGGCAAGAGACCTCCCATGGACGAGGTGGAGGAGTATAAATACTCCCCATCAAGTCCAAGGGCCGGCCAACCGTTATACACTGAAAACAGGAGCACCGGACGCTGGTTATGTTGCACCGGATGCACTGCACAGAGCATCCGGTGACCTCATAACAGCTAACTGTACTCTCTCTGACAGAGCACCGGACGCTACCTGATAGGGTCCGGTGACACCGTCCGGTGTGAGAGTAAAACTTACACCCTCCCTGAGTTTAGGACCGGACGCTATCTGGTGAGTCCGATGCTAGCGTCCTGTGCCCTGGTCACCTTTGGACCTCCCTGGGTATAGGACCGGACGCTACTCGGTGAGTCCGGTGCTAGCGTCCGGTGCCTAACCCTAGGCACCCAGTCACTCTGACTCAAGTCAACCTCACCAGACGCACTCAAATAGCGTCCGGTGCTGCGTCTGGTGCCTACTTAGGCACCCAAACTTCGTCGAAACGCGGTCTCTCCAAAACGAAGTTTGTTCCTCTCGATCTAAGGACTAACTCTGAGCTGCCTAGTGTTAGGTTTACTAAGTGTGCACCACACCTAAACCTAAAGCCTTGGCTAGGTCAAGCTACTAGACCAATGCCCCTCTTAATAATACGGTCAAAGGAAAGCAAAGTCCTAAACTACTCTAAGTGCCCTTCTTCACCATATGGCACTTAGACATTTCCACTATTAATTGGGCATGAACGTCCCTGTCCATCGAGTACCTATTACCATGACCTAACACTAATGACTTTGTCTCTGCAAAACACACGTTAGTCACAGTAATCAACATAGTCATTAATCACCGAAACTCATTAGGGACCTAGATGCTTTTCAATCTCCATAAACAACTATTCCCTCCATCCCAAATTATAAATCATTCTAAAAATTTTGGAGAGTCAAACCATCTGAAGCTTCACCAAATTTATATGATAAGATAATAATGTTTATGGTGTCAACTTAGTAACATTACATTGTTCATTAATTATATTTTCATATTATATCTATTTGATGTTTTACATCTTTGTAACTTCTCTCTATAATTTTGGTCAATGTTGACATGCTTTGACTCTCTAACTTTTTTGGAATGACTTACAACTTGGGATGGAGGAAGTATATTAGAAGAGATAGGATTTTTTTTCTTGCTCCAATTACCCTCTAATAGCTTTTGGTTAAATTAAAAAGCTCACTATCTCCCCTCAAATAAAGAGGAAGTTGCTTATCTCCTCTAATGGAATGTGTCAATCCAAACCCATACTAGAGCTCATTGTGCACCACGGTTGTAACACCGGAACACCTAGAGCCATCCATGTCGTCTGGGCAAGTTCTAGACCCTTCCTCCTTCAACATCTTGTCCCCATTCAACAAGGTCTCACGCAAGCTCATTGGCTCGACCACCCTGCGACCAACACATGCGAGGTCAAGGCCAATGCCACAAACTCCTTGCCCAACTTCCTCATTGCCAACAAAAGCACAGAACAAGAGATGGCAGACGACTCAAAAAATACTCTGCCGACAACAGGAAATCGAAGTGGAGGCACATGTGGCACAGTAAAATGAGCAAGGCACGCTCGGCTTCTCGCCATAGTGTGAGAGAAGATATGCTGAGGAAAGAGAAAAGAAATAAAAAAGAAAATAAATAAAGTATAATCTAACAAGTAGATTCTACGTATTTGGGAAGATTTTTGTTCATCTACTACAGCGTCGCCCTTATTCCTTAATAGCCTAAAATGTAGTATTGATTATCTTTGTCGCTTATTAGGTAAATTATATTGGGAAGCTGTTATAGATGTTCCTAAGAATTATTTGGATCGTTACTAGGGAAGACGTTTGAGTGAGACAGTTCCTATGGGGTGTTTAGTTAAAAAAAATGCAAAATACAAAATGTCAACTACATTAGAATGATGTCAAATTCTAATGTCAAAGTTTTTAGGGTTATGTTTAATTTCATCCAAAATATAGAATATATTGTCTCATGAGGCTCTTTTGCGTTTTTTTTTTACCTCTTGAAGCCAAAATCTAAAATAAACAATAACCACCTTTTTATCAAAAAATTTACATAGTGTTTAGTTCTATTTTATAAAATGATGAATCAAAACCTGAAAATTTTTAAAATAGGGGGGGAACTAAACACTCCCTAGATTGACGTGTGCGACGTTTGAGCCAGATTGACGTGTGCGACGTTTGAGCCAGACAGCTCCCCAAGGTTGAAGATTTCCAAGCCCCTGGACTAGATTGACATGCGTGAGCTGTGAGCAGGGCTCCCCTTGTGAGGCCACAATCCAAACGCCTACTTATGGCTACCAAAATATTGCAAAAAGATAACCTTAAGCATTTAACGTCGCTATAGAAATATTGTAGGAACACCTTAAGCTTATGATTAGCCACAAGAGAATTAAAAAATAATCTCTTTTCTTCAAGCATCGCTTCACTCTTAGGTTGCTTGATCTATAAGCACGATTTGGTGAATACAGTCCTTGGCAATGTCGCAAAATAACGCCTGGCGCAAGGTGGCAACGAAATTGCGTCTAGTGGTAGTGACCCGTGGGGATGAAAGCGTGACCAACGTGGCAAAAATAGGTGATACTAATTTATAAAAAAAGCTGCTGGCTGAAACCACGGAATTATTATTGGCAAACACCTGATTGACATTTTCATGACTCCCTGCGAACAAGTACCAAAGGAAAACCTGATAAACCGAAGGCGACCAAACCAGAGGGCAGGGGGCACTTGTGAGCCTATACTGCTGACGTTGTAGACAAAATCCATAAGCCATCATCACCTTAAGTGTGGCAGTGCAGTGCCATGGCACCCTCCGCCATGGCCAAGAAAAACATTGGTACAAGAGGGCCTTGTTATACACGGGAGACATCTACTCCTTGTACTTCATGCTCTCAAGCGTGAACCCAGGCATGTCGAAAGAGTCGGCGAACTTCTCCACCTGGGTCTTGAGGTTCTCAATGTCCTTGTTGTTCAACAGGCCCTTGTTGAAGTCCTTGAGGAGCTTGCCGTACTCCTTCTGAATGTTCAGGCAGATGGTCACCGCCTGGTGGAGGAACTCTCCAATCTGCTCAAAGTCCTTCTCCACTAGACCCCTCGAGGTCATTGCTGGCGCACCTGAAGTGAATAGCAAAGATGCGTGACTGATATTGTACTATATAGCAAGAATATATGAGAAACTTTGTTTAAGCATTCCAGGAACGTTGTAGACTTGTGTAACAGAATTTCCTTCCAGAGGTTAATATGAGATAATACCAGCACCGCTGAAAGCACCAGTACACATGAATACATGTTCTATTCTGAAGATCGGGTTGCAGTATTTTATTGTACGACATTGTTTTCCAGTAGAGTTCTTAGCTGTGTTAAAGTGTTAACATGCACTACTTTCAGGGTAAAGAATTAGAGGACAATACTGGACAACCAATAAGCCTTGGATTACACATGTAGGCCATGTATTTTGTGACAAGGTTTGGAACTTTGGATCTTGACAACCAACTCACTAACATTTGCAAGAGCTAAACTATTCTGCAAAGGAAAAATGTGAAGAACAGTAAAGTGAAATGGAACCAGAACTATTAATCTAACTGCAACAGTTCAAGAGATCAGATGATTCTTCAGGAGTACATCCCTTCATAGGGAAGAAGGACCAAATAAAGGCACAATAATCACTCTATGGATTTAGGACAATTGTAACCAGTGTATAACAGTCCAATAAAATATACTTGCAATTCAGAATTTAAAAGATTACACTTGGCAGAGGAGGGCATACGAATCATCTCATGCAACATGAACAAATGTCCAGAAATATTGGAAGTTTAACGCTTTCGGGAATCATTTTGGGGCTGTTTGGTTAGCCATAAATTTGCCATGGGGAGGCCAAGTCAATTTTTTGCATGCCAGAATCAGGGCCATCACTTTGGTGGCCAAGATTTTGGCTTATTGGTCACCAAGATGAAAAGATGAACTATGTGGCCAAATGAGAGGCCTAATCTAAATTGTCACCCAACCAAATGGTAGCCAAATTTTGGCTTGGCAACGATGGGCATACCAGGGCCAGACACCAAGGAAATGTCTAGACACATTGCCTCTTCATTAAGAAAGGTTCAAAGACCATCCCAAATTTTCAAACTGACATGTGGATAGCAATGTTGTACTAACACTTTATTGAGGCTTGCACCACAGTAGAAGTAATGAACAAATTAAATGATACTAACCAATGCGGACACCACCCGGAGCCAATGCACTGCTGTCACCAAAGACAGCATTCTTGTTCAATGTGATGTGGCAAAGGTCACAGAGTTTTTCAACCTTGTTTCCTGCAGATATAAGACAACATTAAAACAAGTTATAATATGGCCCCTTGAAAATGAAGCCGAATTAGATGTTAATTTGCATACCAGTCAAGCCAAGAGGGCGGAGATCCCAGAGAACAAGGTGGTTCTCAGTTCCATCAGTCACCATCTTGTAGCCCTTGCTCATGAGATAGTTTCCAATTGCAACAGCATTGGCCTTCACTTGCTTTGCATAGGCCTTGAAGCCAGGTGTCATAGTTTGCTGCAGAGCAACAGCAAGTGCAGCAATCTGGTGGTTGTGAGGGCCACCTTGGAGAGATGGGAACACAGCAAAGTTGATCTTGTCTTCATAATCATACACAGCACCCTCAGGCTGGCCCTTCTTGGGGGGCTTAGGGCCTTTCCTGTAGAAGATCATGCCAGCCCTTGGCCCTCTAAGAGACTTGTGTGTGGTAGTGGTAACCACATCACAATATTCAAAAGGATTTGCAGCTTCCTGAAATGGAGTAAGGAAAATAGTGAGATTTTTTTAACACAGATTATTCAACTAACTAAACATTTGTAGTGAATCATCTCTTCAGGTCTCGTCCGGTCTCCAGTACTCAAAACGACAATATGGAAGCATTAGCCAAATAATATCACCTTCTGTATTATGGCCCTAGTTTGGTTTCCCCCTCCTAAACGTTAGTCACCCAAACCAGGGACTGAACTTTAGTCACTGGGTGTTTTGTTTGGGTGACTAAAAGAGACTAAAAGAGGCCTTTTAGTCCCTTTTAGTAGCTCCAAAGTGACTAAAAGATGAGGTTTAGTCCCTTCTAGCAACAATTTAGTGACTAGTTGGCTAAAGCCCATTTAGTCCCATTTAATCAGTGTCTGGGTGAAAATTGACTAAATGGGACTACATTTAGCTGACTAAACTTTAGGAGGGGCTAACCAAACAGGCCCTAAGTGCCTTCCGACCCCAGTACTCAAAGAAGGACAAAAGGATTAGCCAAATCTTATCACGTTCTGTACTATGGCCCTAAAATAGTGCATTAACTAAGTCTACACACTAAAGTTAAGTTAGAATTCTGCATGCCTCACAGCAGTGTTCATTAGATTCCACTGTGGATTGCCTATACATGCATGATTACTGCATAACAAAAGTAGACCAAAGAAAACCACTGTGACGTTAACATGCATGAACCCAAATTTCATAAGCAGTAATGTGCACAAGGATGTGCAATGTGATTTGCAAAAGCACAACTATGCATGAGTTCTCTTATATATTGTCGTCAAAGAGTAAAAATTGTTGAGAACTCATGCAAAGGTTTCAATTGGTACAGTGACTATCTGAGTGCACAGGTTCATATCCATTGAGAAACAAAGCACCAAAATAAATGGAATATCAGATCTATCACCATCAAAAGAATATATTTTTTAGACAAACTAAAGAAGGCCAACAATATCCATTTCCACAATTACAAGCCACATTTTGATATATATAAAACAAGGCAATGCACAAAACGACAGACAGCAGGTGTCCATATAAAATTTCCTAAATCAGTAAACTTGCAGAACACTTGGATCTATAATATGCGATTAAACAATCCAAGACAATGCACAAAAAGACAGACAGCCAGCGTCCATATATGTTCCTAAACACTAAGGGAGTGTTTAGTTCCAAATAAATGCAAAATGCCAACTACTTTGCAATGATAGAATGCAAAATGCAAAAAAAAAAAAAAATCACGGTCATGTTTAGTTTTATCCAAAATGCAGAATTTATTGCCCTCATGAGACTCTTTTGGTTGTTTTTTTGGCCAGGCCAAAATTCAAAATGGAGAATAACCATATTTTTGCCAAAAAAATTTGCATGGTGTTTAGTTCCATCTTGCAAAACGATGAAAAAAAACCTAAATTTTTTTGGAATAGGCCCTCAGATCTGATCCCAAGTAGAATCTAAACCACCACATCTACCATATCTATCCAATTGCCATTTCAACAGGATAGCACAGCATGAAGATCCAATTTCATGAAACCAACTAGTAAATCGAGATCATTGTTATCAATGAACGTTGTACCTCCGCGGCGACGAGTCCGCTGATGTGCGCCATGTCGCAGAGCAGCAGGGCCCCGACCTTGTCGGCGATGGCCCTGAGCCTGGAGTAGTCCCAGTCCCTCGGGTACGCGCTGCCACCGCAGATGATGAGCTTGGGGCGGAAGTCAAGTGCCTTCTCCTCGAGTTTCTCGTAGTCGATGTACCCGGTGGTGGCGCTCACTTTGTACGGCAGGCTCTCAAAGTAGATCGAGGTGGCGGAGATCTTCTTCCCGCCGGCAGTATAGTAGCCGTGAGTGAGGTGTCCGCCGGAGGGAAGGTCAAGCCCCATGATCCGGTCGTGCGGGTTGAGCAGCGCGGTGTAAGCGGCGAAGTTGGCGGGGGAGCCCGAGTAGGGCTGCACGTTGACGCCCCAGAACGCGGCGTCGAGGCGGAAGGCAGCGAGCGCGCGTGACCGGCAGAGGTTCTCGATCTCGTCGATGACGTCGTTGCCGCCGTAGTAGCGGGCACCGGGCATGCCCTCAGAGTACTTGTTGGTGAGCGGAGAGCCGAGTGCCTCCATGACGGCGAAGGAGGTGAAGTTCTCGGAGGCGATGAGCTCGATGCCGCGACGCTGGCGCCGCTTCTCGCGCTCCAGGAGGTCGTAGATCTCCGGGTCGGCGCCGGCGAGCGGGGTTAGCCCCCATGTGGCGACGGGGTCCATGGCGGCGGCGTGGGAGGGGTTGACAGGACTGGCGGAGGCGAGGAGGGGGCGGGGGGCGGAGGCGGGGGCGGGGGCGGAGGCGGAGGGAAGGACGCGAGGTGATGGAGGGGGAGCGGGGATATATAGCGGTGGTCGACGCGGGGAGGGCGCACCTTGGGTTGTTGGTGTTGGTGGGTGTTGTTGGTGGGGTGGGATGGGGTGGGTGCGAGTGCGGACGAGGTGTTCGACGGAATGCGGGGGCGGAGATTGGTGTGGTCGGAGGGGGTTGGTGTGGGCGCGAGACGCGGATTGCTTGGTCGGGTACTCGGGTTGGGTTGGGTCTTATGGGCTGGGATTTGATGTGGGAACTGTGGCTAGGGCCGACGCAGGAATCGAGCGGTTCTAGGCTTGTTTTTTTTAAGGCTGTGTTTAGTTCACGAATGAAAAATTTTCGTGATAATGTAGTATTTTCGTTTGTTTGTGATAATTATTGTTCAATCATAGACTAACTAGGCTCAAAAGATTCGTCTCGTACATTTCGACCAAATTATGTAATTAGTTTTTATTTTTGTCTATATTTAATATTACATACATGCGTCTAAAGATTTGATGTGACAGGAAATCTTGAAAATTTTGAAATTTAAGGTGGAAGTAAACAAGGCCTAAATGAGCTATCTACTACTAAAAATTACGAAGAAGACCCGTCTACCACAACCGTGGTGAAGCTACGACTCCCATACTCGTATTCTTTTTTACTTCGCTACAACTAAAAACTGCACCGTAGGCAAGGAGTAGGAAATGTCACAGCGCACGAATAACACGCTATACCATCAACGCAGGCCACACTCACCCACGCATGCAAAAACATTTTTAACGAATTAAAAAATGTCATAACTCCTAAAACTGAGATCTAAATTAAATTCTGATTGCACCATTAAATTTCTTATAATAAATCCTTTGAAACCAGATCACACATGGATATATTTAGATAAATTTTTATTAATGAATATTTATCTTATAAAGATAAATATTTTCTTTTATTAAGTACAGACAATATTCTAGGTTCAATAGACAATGTTCTAAGAAAATGTTATCAATTTAGAAGAATAATATTTTGGTTTTAGGTTTATAAAACTGATATTACAATATACATAAAAATAAATAAATGCATAACATAGATAAAAATGATAATAAAATCTAGAGCAAAAAACATAAGGAAAAAAAGAAAACACATGATAGAGAAAAAATTTAAAGAATATCAAAGGGTTACTTTTCAAATATCGTAAATATATTTATAGAACATTAGCATCACTAAATATATCATAGAACATCATTAAATATATTATAGAATATCACATATATAATATGTGAACATCACTAAATACGTCATAAAACATCACATGTATATTGAGTGAATATCACAGAAAACATCATAAAATATCGCTAAATATATTATAGAACAAAATCACTAAGTAGAACATCGAACATCACATGTATGCTAAGTAAACATCACTAAATATATCATAGGGCATCACTAAATATATTATAGAACATATGCATATATAATACGTGAAAATCACTAAATACTTTGTAGAACATCATATATATACTAAGTGAACACCATTAGAAACCTCATAGAATATCACATGTATTCTACGTGAACATGACAGAACACAACATAGAACACTAAATATATACTACTTTAACATCACACATATATAAAAAATAAAATTATTAAATATTTAATTAGGGTAAAACAACAAAGAAGGAAAATATAAATTTGTCTTGTACTTAGGATGACCAAAGACTACTGAAGAAATTTATGATCGACCTATTGGCGTATGATGAAAATTGACGATGTTGCATGATTTCTCTATTCGTACGAGAATATCTTATCCGCATCACGGGCATAAAGACAATGAAAGAGATAGTTGTGGAGGACTTATCTTTCATGCACTTAGTTTGACATTGTTACTAAACTTGGCGCTTATTTATTTGAATGGGGCTCGAAACATTATGTTGCTAAGCCAAGTTAAAATTTATTTGTCTTTATTTCAATCCACTACTTTTTGATACTCTAACTGCTTTGAAAATTTGAACTCATAACCTGCTATTTTTTCTTATCTTTATTGTGTGAAATTATATTGAAAACTTTAATAAGATTCCCGTAGCAACGCACGGACATTTACCTACTGAGATAAAGAATATATTTTTTAAAACAGAATTTCTATTTATCTTCGAGCATATTTTCATTTGTGCCTTCTTCCACTTCTATACGGTGCCGCTCGTTTTTATTCTCCCCTATGCCTAGAAACTTTGCTCTCGTCCTCTTCCTCAAGCACCGGAGTTTCGTCCCTGCTTTGCCCTCATCCGTCATTGTCCTCGTCCGTCTCTGTGTACCATCGCATGTCGTGGTCTCCTCGCCCGTACGTCCTCGCCTGCAGCACAAATAGATGTCTGTTCTTCTCTTCTTCTATTGCAGTTGTCTCCCCAATCTTCTTCTTTGTGCTGTTAACCTGTTATAGATCTGGTTGTGTAGTTGTGTGGGGGGATTTTTGTTGGCAGTGGCCAAAATGAGTTAGTGAATATCATATGGCTTACTGAAGCGGCCTAGATAGGTCCTCATGGCGCGTGGGGTATTTCCTAATGCTCGGAATTAGAGTCAATATGTCTAGCTCTGGCTTGAACCTTGTTAGCTTCTTAGTCTACCCAGTCAAATGGTACCGACAGGATTAGTTGCTTTTATTATAGATAAATAATTAGGAAAGTTAGCTTTTAGTAAGAGCAAAAGGATATATCATTCCGGTCTAAAATCTATTAGCCCTGTCAGTTATGAGCAGTGGCGAAGCCGGGATAAATCATTATCACGGTCAAGTAGCCGTACTTATATCTCATTTTTTTAGAATCTGGCTCTAGCTATAAGCAACTTCTCTAATGGAGTTATAGCCCTTTTAGAAACTGTTTGGCAAAAATAACTCCCATATAACGCATATTATCAAGCACAATGACACGATTCACAAGAGCTTGAAAGGTAGGATAGCTGTTTCCAGCCAACTGTAACCTGAGCTCGTAGTAAAGACCTTTCATGAATAGACGCTGCTTATCAGCATCTTCCCTGACATCGTTCGGAGCATAACGAGCCAACTATTCAAATGTGTCATGATATTCTGCCACAGTCATGGAGCCCATCCTGAGTGATCTGAATTCTTCTTGCTTGAGCTCCATCATTTCCTCATTTATATGTCGAGCTCTGAAGTCTCTACAAAATTCTAGCCATATGATAGGAGAAGCATTGTTGGGACGAGCAGCTTGATATGACTCCCACCATGTCTGAGCTGCCCCCTGAAGTTGTCCAGAAGCATACAACACCTTCTCTAAGTCATTGCACTGTGCCATGTTCAGTTGCCTCTCCAGCACGTAGCCAATCATCTGCCTCCATAGGATCAACTGAGTGTGTAAATACTGGGGGTCTTCCCTTTATAAACTCTCCCCGCTTATCTCTCACATGAAAAGGTGGTGGTGGTGGTGGAGGTTGTTGCTACAAGTGCTGCATGAAAATGTGCATCATCTCATTTTGGGTTTGCATGAGTTCCTCCACAGTAATTGGGGCATTGCCACCATTGCCATTGCCACGACCTCTGCCTCTGCCTCTTCCCCTTGCTGCCATCTGCATTCCACGGTATATAAACACATCTTAGTAATGTCCAACATGACAATTACAAGAGTTAACGGAATCTGAAATTTTCTGGGTAACATCCAACATCAGCAGATCAGAAAATCAGTCATATCTCGAGTTCTAGAGTTCAAAAGGATACATGCTGTATACCGTTCGAAAGATAAAGAAATTGTATACAACTTTCATTTAGATCATATTAACAGATTCCAACGTTAGTTTAATCAAAAACTGGGTACAACCGAAACTATTCTAGAATTCCAGACTGCACAGAAACCTCAAATTTAAACGGTCATAACTCACAGCTCATAATACATAATATGGTCATTCTTGCGGCATTGGAAAGATATGAAAGTTTACGTATTCCCAGAAAAGTTTGATGAACATTGCGCGAATAAAATTTGATTTATACCAGAATCTTGGCAGACTGCTCCAGAAAACAGCAAAGGACAGAAACAGGGTATGACCCCAAACCACTATTTATTCATGTTCTTACTTAAGGTTCTTAACTAGGGAACTTGTGGATATGCCCACAAGGTTTCAGCACTCATTACAAAAATCCAAATCAAGCATAAGCATAATAACAAACCAAACCAAGCATCAAAAGTTCACACTTCAAGCATTGACTCAACTTGTGGTACTAACGTTCTCTTCCTATTAAGGGTGAAGATCCTATAACTCCTATTTCAATGACGTTAGAAGGTGGTAAGACAAGGTTCTAAAAGCATATTCAAAGCAAGGGGTGGGGATGAGAACAAATCTTTAAAATAAGCAACAAGGTGAATATGAATAGCAATGGGAAGGATATAGTATTGAGGAAAATATCAAGGTTTATAGAACAAGGATTTTATAGCAATTTCAAAACCTTAAGACGGCCAATTTCTAACTAGGCTTGCGTCCGACAGTCAACAAAGCTTTGATACCAATTTGTCACACCCATATTTTAAGAACAAAATAGGATGCATAAAAGACTCATATGTGCCCCAGGAATAGTCGCACACATAAGTAGACAAATCTCAAATGTACCATTGCAGTGTTTATTACATAGTGAAACATAATAAATCACATAGTCTCATACAAAGATGATAATAATATTAAACAACGCTCTCGACGGAAGCTCCACACAGGGACACTGTTGACTGGTTGACTCCAAACCTAGTACTCATAACGGTAGTCCTCATTCCAAGCATCATCATAATCATAACCTAGGGTGTTGGAAATTGCAAGAGTGAGCACATATCGTACTCAACAAGTATAACCAGGGGTTCATGAGGCTCAAATAGCTGACACTGGTTTGACTGCATTTAGCTTTTAATGGTGGATAGCATGTTTAATCATTGGATAGCAAATATCAAGGTAGCATAAATAATCCCATAACCACATGATCAATGTATACAAGAATTAAGAATAACACATATAAACAACATAATAATCCCTCATTTATCATCATTAGTCATGTTCATCCGTGTCCTTCTATTCCGTCAGTTTTCCGGGCCACCCGTATCCGTGGGCACGGCTAGTATACCAGATTTAACACTCTGCAGAGGTTGTACATCTTTACCCATGAGTCATGATTTACCCTTTCGCCCAAGGTGATCAGCCTCTTAACCCACTTCCAAGGCAGGTCGGCAGGATCACTACGAAGCCTTTCAAAAGTTCGTCTAACCTGTTAGGGCCGCAAGGTTTCCTTTGCGCACAGATATAGAGCCCCCCTTCCGATGGCACAATGACTCGCAGCCTATACACATACAGACAGAGGCCACACTATACCCAAAATGGTTCAGCCCCTCCGCCCTTTCAGGTAACCTCTAACAAGCTAGAAAAGTTCTTCATACTGAGCTAAAGCCAGAGCCATATAGCCCTCATGGTTGTATGAGTTGTCCCAGCTTTTGCCAAGGGATAAGTCCTTATGGAGGGTCAAGGTCAATCCAGCAAAAGCCAGAGTTCTTTCCACCCTTTATATTCAAGTTGCTAGAAAGCTTATTTTATTGTTTATTGTATATTCAAATATTCATGTTACAAGATCATGGATTAATAATCAAGCACTAGCAAGAACTACCCAAATGCATATCCAAATAGATAACAAGGAATTCAGGATAACAATCATCTATGATTTTGCTAAGGTCATCAAGGTGGACACATGCATATGATAAACATTGTTTCAATTGTGTATAGGTAACAAGGATAGTCCCAAGTTATACTTGCCTTGATCAAAGCACTCCTGAGCCTGCTGGTCTTCAAAGGCTTAGTCTTGCTCACCAACGTACGGCTCACCGTCTAATCCCAATCATCAATCAACAACACGCAATCCAATGTAGACAATCATACACGAAGCAAACAAACTATAATTAGAACAATACACCAAACAGTGGTAAAACAAATGTAAAAGTTTATCAAAATATTCTACGCAGCGCTACGATCACACAAACGTAAAGTTCACGAAAATCGGAATTAAAACGGAGAAGTTATGAATTTTCCGAGATTTCCTATAGAGAAATAATTAATTAAATGTTATTGCAGAATTAAAAAGTTTCAAAACAGTAAACTAAAACCTCTAACGTGTAGAGCTCGCGAATACGGATCTAACAAAATTTGAATGTACAAAAACGGAGTTAAAATGACCATTTTATGAGCAAAAGACTTTCAGTGGCAAAACTGTAAATAGCTGAAAACGTAAACTGACTCAAACCGACACGAATACGCCTTCGGAATTGAAAAGCGCAAACCAGTGGATACGCCTTGGACTGCGGGTTAGATTATGAAAGAATGCAAGGACTCTTTAGCAATTTAGCCAGGCCGAAGGGGTATCTTCATCTGTGGGCCGTTGATCCTTCATCCAACGGTCGGAAACAGATCGGGGAGGAGCTTGGCGGCGGACCGGCCGGGACAGGGGCGCTCGCGGCGGCGCCATGGCCGGAGATAGCTCCTCCTCGCCGGAGCTCCTCGCCTGCGCGTTGTAGGGCACCTCGGAGCAAAAGTAAAACACCGGGAGGTCGAGGAGACGGAGGCGAACCCACCTAGGCCCTTAGCTCGCGCCGAGAAGGAGCAGGGACGGCTCGCGGCGAAGTTTGGCGGACGGAGCTCTCCCGCAAGAGTTCGGCGCCGATGTGAGAAAGATTTGGCGCAGTAGGGAGTATGGGGAGGGTCTCGGCACCTTCGTACTGGAGTTGTGAAGCTTGGCACGCTATCGCTGGTAAGCTTGATGCAGCAGGGGCGAGAATCGCGTCGGCGGCGAGTTCGGCAAGATCCAAACAGAGATAGAAGGCGGCTAGGGCTCGAGTCGACCTAAACTCGGATAAATAGAGGGTGGGGAAGTTCCACGATGCTTAAAAAGGAGTCGATCGGATCCTAATTGCCCAAAGATCACGGGGCGAATCGGGTAGGATTCGATCCTCCCGTACGAGTTCGGCGCCTTGGGGAGGAAGAAGAAGACGGCCCTAGATGGGTCCCGATCGTCGGTGGGGGAGAGGAGGCTGACACGCGGGCCCATGGTGTTAGTGCCAAGGAGCCAGGGAGGGGAGGCGCGCGCACAGTTGGCCGGCTGGGCCGCATCTTGTGCCGTTGCGAGGGGAAACAGTGGTCTACGGGCTGGTTTCCAGGGGCTTCTCCCCTTTTTCTTTTCTTTTTTTAGTTTTCTTTTTCAATTCTCTTTCCAAAAGAGCTTTTGAGCAAAAACAATTAAAATAAAACAGCACAAAAATAACTATGCTCCAGCATGAATGCAAAATCACGTTACAAATCTTATGATGAATTTTATTCTCCACAAAATAATTTATTTGCTATATCCAAATCAAATTTTGGGTGTTACAAATGGAGAGTTGGCTACTGATGCAGACGTTTCATCATGGGCTCGGCAACAGTGCCCGAGAGACCATGGATGCTGCAGCTGGAGGAGCATTCCTATCACTCACCATACCACAAGCCACAGCTCTTGTGGAGAAGATGGCGTCCAACCAAGGATAGTTATTAAATCGTTAGCACCACATAAAAACATTCCCCCTAGAGTAGCTGTTAATACGACTAATTTGTGTATGTTCAATGAATAATTGGAAAGAATCCACCTCATTCTCACTCCATTTGCCGACTCCTTCTTTGGATTTGCTCTCAATGAAGAAAGAACCCAGACACGCAAGAGAGGTGGAGGTATGCACCAGCTCAAGGAGGTAGACATGTTGTTTGCTAAGCTAGACCTTCTCATGAAGAAGCTCGATGATAGAGCTGGAGATAAGAAAGAAGTCATGCACATCTACGACTCTCACATGACTTGTGAGAAGTGTGGAGATACCGGACACTCAGGCAATCACTGCCCTGAGATGCTTGAGGATGTGAACTACATCAACAATAACAACAACAACTACTACAATCGTCCTCAACAAAATCAAGGTTGGAATCAACAGAAGCCTAACTACTCAGGTAATTATCAAGGTAACAATTCTTATAATAATAATAATAATAATAATAATAATAATAATAATAATAATTTTCCACCTCTGAGAGAGTTAGTGTCTAATCAAGGAAAGCTAATGGATAACCTATCTAAGAAATTGGCATCTAATGATAAAATGCTAGAAAATATAAATAATAGAATGGATAATTTCTCTACTGCCATCAAGAATCAAATTAGCTTTAATAAAATGATTGAATCTCAGTTAAATCAAATAGCTACTGCTGTTCCTGCTACTAACCTCGGTATACCATCACAACCGGAAGGATTAGAATCTGCAAATCTTGTAGACATGTTTGATGCAGATAACTACTGGAGTAACCCCGTCACTGAAGTAACTACTGACCTTCTGCCGGTCAAGAGAGGCGATCCAGGACGCCCCGTCATCCCGATCTCCATCGGCATGGTGGACTTCCCAGAAGCACTCTGCGACTTTGGCTCTAGTGTCAACATTATGCCCAGGGTACTCAATGAAAAAATCTTTACATATCCTTTATTAGAAACAACCATGTGTTTGCAGTTTGCAGATTGGACGTTAAGTTTCCCAAAGGGAATATTGAAGAACCTCTGCGTCCGAGTTGGTACCTTATACGCCCCAGCAGACTTTGTGATGATAGAGACCGGTAATGATGAGAGGGCACCCATCATCTTAGGGAGGCCATTCCTGAACACCTCGGGAGCTGTCATCTACGCCAGTGCTGCCAAGATCAGTTTCTATATTAAAGGGAGGAAGGAGACATTTTCCTTCAAGAACAAGACTACACAAATCCTAGAGCAATCCAGACATGAACCAAGGAAGAGGACCAACAAGAGGAACATGAATAAGCAAGTGTGGACCAAGTCAGCTAAGATGGTCACTGCAGTTCATAGAGGTCAAGATCATCAACTTAAGTCACCGTTTCTGACCAAGAAGGATGACCCAGGCATGCCAAGCATCCACTGCTCCATCAATGGGTACAACTTCTACAAGACACTTTGCGACACCGGATCGGGCATCAACATAATGGCCGCAGTCACCTATCGGCTCTTGTTCGGAGCCATGCCCTTAAAACCGACTTACATTCAGCTCCAGATGGCAGATTAGACATTTCGAGATGTTGAAGGTATAGTAACTGATGTCCCTATCAAAATAGACGATCATTTTGTCCATACAGACTTTCAGGTTATTGACATGAGAGAAGACGAGTACGATCCATCCATCATCCTTGGAAGACCGTTCCTCAGCACCGTTAAAGCAATCATCTACATTAGAACCGGAGAAGTCCACATGCACTTCCCCTCTGAGAAGGTACGTCGCTATTTTAGTGACCCTAACTATATAGTTGAAGACTCTAAGCAGGTCAAGACAAGAAGAAGACGACGCAACCGCAATCAGAAAAGGCAAATCATCAAGGACGGATGGGCAGACTATGAAGGAGAAGTGGTAAGGTCTGAAGACATACAGCTTGAACAGAATTATCCTGAGGAGACCGTAGTACCGAGTCAGGTGTGGAGAGAGAAGATAACTATACACGAAGAGGAGGCACTGCCGGAAGCACCGACTACGCCACCCAACGAATCCTAGGACAACTGAGAAAACGGAGAGTCCCATTCGGAGGACTTAAAAACACCGAACGCCTTGCCAAGAGGTAAACTTAGTAGTTATCTTTTTCCTTTTAATTATTTCAAATAGTTTAGTTAGTTAATTATGTTTGTACTATCCTAAAAAGAAAATAAAAATGTTAAAAACAGTAAGCCCCATGTGAGTATACGAGTGGCATAAAACCCATAAGTACATTCACTGTGGTGGCATAAAAATAAAATAAATATTATTCTGCTCTATAAAAATGAAAACATAAAAATAGAGAGTAATATTTATTGAGGAGGCTCAACATGATAAAGGCTAGATATTTATGCTAACACTTAATCAGTTCCACAAAGCTTTGTTGTCTATTTGAGCTCCACAGAATTTAAGGATTAAGAAGACTAGCAAACGGAGGACATTCTAATCGCTGTCAGGGTGTTGCCGACTTTCAAATACACCTATGCCACCTGGTAGCTACAACAGAAGAAATTACGTCAAAATTCAGCTTGGGGGAGAGCACCCACATTTATCCCGCTAAGTATTTTTATCTACATTTATACTTATACTATATTAAAATAAAAATATACATAACCATGAAAAACCAAATAAAGATTTTGTGCCTATATAAATATATGTCTTTTGCTCAGTGTGTTTAATAAATAAATAAAGTGGCTATGCTAAACTGAATCTTAATAATAAAACTCTAGCATGGATATGATGAATAGTTGCTCTGCCTAATTTTTCAAATTTGAAGTTCTCTCTCAAGTTTAGACATAACTGTTATAATTTAAAGCTTGCTCTAAACCTGAACTTGTGGGAAGAAAACTTGATCTGAAGTCTAACTTGATCTGAAGACTATGCAATAAATGTCTTGTAAGTATGTATACTTTATCTCCCACCTATGAGCTCTAGATATCAAAACCTTGTTAGAGTTAGATGAGAGAGAAGGCAATGTCACTATGCTTTATACTACAAATACCATATACTTTGAGAGAAGGCATATACTTTCACTGCCTTGGTAAGGATCCAGAAATACCACAAAAGAGAGATATGAGAGAGTCATACAAGGAATCTCCGAGTTTTATTTGAAAATCTACAAAAACTCTAGAGCTATAGCTGATCAAGAATAAGAGACATGGCACTTGATTAGACCGTTCTATCTTTTAACTACTCAAGATAGAAGTGACGGTTACAAGTCCCATGGTGAAAGGTAAAATAAGTAAGTTTTAAGTCTTGACAGTTTACTCTAACTCAGAGATGAGACCTCATTTGAAAGCAAGTGTACCGTCAATTTTTAAAGGCATTACAGCAACTTCTGATCCATCACTGAGATTATCCTTGTTCAGGGACGAGCAAGAGGTAAGCTTGGGGGAGTTTGTTGACGGTCCTTAAGTATCAAATTTAATTAACAAATAAACAAAGAAAAGGATCCAAATGCAATCGACATCCAGACTTAGGGTTTTATCTGACAGAATTCCACAAGTTTTGGTATTTGTCTATTTCTACAGGGGGTTATCAGGAAATATGGAGGAAAGGCCCACACGTTGGGTTTACATAGAGATATTAACGTGCTGCACAATTATCCTACATCTAGAAGAGTCCAGAAGCCACGGGAACAAACGAGAGACCGGACCGGCTCGGGGGAAGGCGCCCGCCCTCCCCCCTTGGGCGCCCGCCCTGGCCTCGGAGCCAATCATGTTCAACTTCACGGATCATGCTCCACCGACATAAAGGATCAAGGAAAACCGTGCAATTAATGTCGGTTTGATCCAACGGCCCATATTCACTTAGAAGGACTATATAAGCAGACCCCCAAGCCCCTGGAGGAGAGGACCTCTGATCCCTGATTCATTATTCATCTTGGGAGAAGAAGCCTCTGATCAAGCCCTAGAGCCACCACATCAACTAGATCTCTAGTTTAGCATAGCTACATAGGATTAGAACTAGAAGGAGTCAATCTTCGATTGGTTTCTGGATCTGTCAAGAGGATTCTTGGTAATTCCTCTACTGTCCTTCAATTGTTCATCTTTGTTCTTCAATATTATGAATATGACTTTGTTCTACTTCAATAAATTGATTATGACTTTGCTCTACTTGTTTATATTCGCAATTATATTGTTCTTAGTTTATCATAGTTATATGCTTGGCTTAGTTAGATTGGAATTATATACATGTTTAGGATTGTATAGCGTTTATCCATGTGTACAGTGGGTAAATGATAAGTATTGTGTAGGCGTGGTGCCTATACCGTATTTATCTGCGATTGTACCCTATATGCTAGACCGCGGGGTAGTCCGTGGTAGTGACAGCTCCATTGATTCTTATATAGTCCCCCTCTTGTGTATAGGGCTGGCAGAGCAACATTATTACAGGGGAGTGATTGCTATGTTTCTCATATTCCTTGATAATATCACTATGCATGGGCGTAGTCCTGTCTCGCAATGATTGCCAAGTATAATTGCACTAACTATGATATGCTAGACTGTACAGTTAAGAATAACTTAGGAAATATTCTTGTAGTTCGTCCTAATTCCATGCTAATGACTTGTTAGAATATCTATTGAGGTGCTTATCATATTTGTATGTGGCTAAGTTATGCTGATCAGATTAATTATCTTTGTCACCATTCATACTTTATCTATCTTTTATGTGACATTTATCCCTGTATGAAAGAGATAGATAAATGCTCTCAACTATACATACAATGATAGATACTCAATCTTATATTCCATTCCATAATCAACATTGATGTTTAGAAATCCCTTCCCAGTGGTAAAAATATAAATAACGATACCTGGAATACTTTTCGGTTAAAATGCTACATCGGTATTAATCTGTGCGCTTGCAGATCTTATTTATTATTTATTTAGAAGAGCAATTGCATATTTCAATACCGCATCTCTCATGTCATGCTGGGGATGACAACTTGGCTTAAGTGACATGAGGGATAGGTTTGGCATTTTTGGCGCCGTTATCAGAATTAGAAAACTAAGTCTACTTTTGGTAGTGACGTTAAGAATGCCCAACAATGTACTCTAGACCAATGGCCCTAATCAGAATTAGAAGAAACACTGTGAGCAAGACATGGCATTTATGTGAGATGTAGTTGCTCATTGTGAGGTCTTTCATCGAGAGTAGGCTCTTGTTGTTAGAAGAGAATCATATCGGCACCTTGACACCCCTAAGCCACTAACACATAGCCCTCCTCTCATCTATCATTAGATTGTATCCCACGCCTAGGAGATTGACTTCCCTGTTTTGCGTGGATGGTTGTGGGCAAAGGTCATCCCTTATGCCTAGGTTGACAAGATCCATCCATGACTTCAGAACATCCTTCATCTTTTTCTTGATGTCTAGCAGGACGTCGATCGTGCTTTTGAAGACATTTTTCTCTAGATGCATGCAATCGATGGCATGTGGTGAGTCCAGTGTTTTCTTGTATGACAAGTACTTGAAGAAACTTCTTGAAAGGAACGATGACAGATGGTTCCTCCTTCTTATCCCGCTTTCTCTTCCTTATCCCCTCTATGTCTTTCTTCTTTTTCCAAACTCGACCTCATTCATATCCTTGACCTTAGTGAAAACCCTTTCCCCATAACTGGTATGTTCTAGTTCATCAAGTTGAGGCTTTGGCTAATTGTCAAATTATTTAATCATCTTATCCCGTTGGTACCTATGCTTATTTAAAAGGAATCATTTGTGCCTTGTGTAGACCATCTTGTTGGATTGCTTTCGGTAAGTGTAGCAGGTACCATCGATGCAAACTACATAGCTATTGACGGTCAATAACAATGAAATCTGACCATCAATTAAAATCAAAGATAGGGGAAATTCAGCAAACTAACATCACATATGCATTTACTTCTAACTTAGTTCCACATGCATTTGGAGAATTGCACTTTGCAGGTCATGAACATGAATACATGGGAACTACCCATCAAAAGGAGCTTTCCAACTCATAAAAGTGCAATAAACGAGAATATGCCAACCAAACAAAGAGCAACACGTGAAGCTCTGACCCAGAAGTCCATGAGGATACATCATGCAAAGGCGATGGCCGAGATGCAGTGGATAGGGTGCGGTCGACCCTAAGGGTCGACCGACCCCCTCCTGGCTCCTCTCACCACTGACCTTCACGAGTGGCTGCATGTCACTAAGGAGAGGCGGTTCCCTACATGTTCCCACACAAACCTTGTACACCGCCTTACCTCCTGTATAAATAGGAGCTCCACTCTCCTCTCATATCATCACCAAGAAGGAGGTTCATTAGATTAGTGGCTTTAACATAGCTTCTTCCATTTATAATAAAGAGTGGTGTGAGGGAGAGAGAGAAGTGCAAGGGAAGAAGCCAAAGTTTTGAGTGACTCTTCGAGTGTAGCTTTTGCACATAAAAGAGGAGCTAGGGCTAGCGACTTCTCTACTTGTACCTCTATAAGAATTTTACGCTTTGGAGTACGGATCTTACATTATCCTTTGATTATTTAAATTAAAGAAGTTACCTTTGTGCTACTATAGCTTGTGTGATCGATGTTCATTCCAGTAGTGAATGCACTAGTAGAGAGGAGCTAGGGATATGCTTATTTACAAGGAATCGTCTGTTCATTCTAGTAGAGGATCCATCATGCACTAATAGAAGTGCATGCATGTTAGAGTAATATGAGAAGAGTAGACGTGGTCTCTAGCTTGGATATTATCTTTGGTTTGCCTCTCTTTCTCCAGTGGAGGGGATAGCGGCAGCTCGTGATAGCCCTATCCATTCTTAGCATCCCTCCCTATTTGACTTAAGGTAGAGCTTTGACCGGCATTGCTTGGTAGAAGACTTGGGAAGACGTGCCCTAAAAGATGGGGCCCACCTACCATAGGGCAGAGGCGGGCGCCCAGGCCTGACAAGGGTGGCCGTCTGAGAGGTTTTGCTAATCAGCACCAACCTCACAGATCCTGCATCCACCAACTTTGAGGATCAATCTTAAGAGCACGTTTAAGTCGGTTTGATCCAAGGGGTGCGGTGCTTCCTAGGGGGCTATAAATATAAGCCTACCCCCTAGAGGAGAGCTCAGAATTGAGAGAGAAAAATAGAATTATATTTTTATTCTCAACTGAGAATTAGAGGGAGCCATTAGAGCCAGGGATTAGAGATAGATTAACTACTCCTAATCTTCATCTTCTATATAGGTTAGATTAGATAGAGGAAGAGTTGGGCGCTTGTGCTCAGAAATTCTAGATATTCTTCATCAGAGATTGGTATTATCTTTTATCTCTCTTTTGACTTTATTCTAATATCATTATGTTTCTGTTTATTATGTTCTTAGTTTATTCTAGTTCAACATTTGATATGGTTATGATTGATAATGAGTTTATGTATATGTGCAAAGCGCTTAGCTTTCTTCGTGGGAGAGTAAGTGATAGATGTCATGTAAGCATGGTGCTTAGATGTTGTTTATCTACAATTACACCCTATTGCCCGGGTAGCATGGTAAATCATGGAAGTGACAGTTCCATTGAGTCCTTTGTATTCCATCCCCCGTTGGTAGGACAGGTAGAACCACAGTTGTGTAGGAAGTCCAGCTCTGTCTTGGCTTTTTATAGCAATGTTCCTTATACATAAATGAAGAGTCTTTTGTGCTATATATGATAGTGTAGCATTAGAGTAGATGAATGACTTGATAAATTAGAACTACATAGGATTTTCTATCTTGAACTAATCGGACGTCTGCCTAATATTAAGCTAAGTAGTCTAAATCTAGCCTCTATATTCCCTGGGCTTCTATATTTTATATATCATATATCTATGGTTTACCCTCCTACCAAGTATGTGACTATGCAACCCAATCACTCATAAGTATTCATATTTTTCAAGTTGATCTCATTGTTTAAGTCCTTAGTTCTTTTCCTTGAGCTAAATATAAATAACGATACTTGGAATACTTCCTGGTGAAGTGCTACAATGGTATTTAATCTGTACGCTTGTGGATCCTATATTTATTTTATTAGTGGTCGATTTTCATACCACACTTCTGGCACCATGCTAGGGATGACAACATAGCTTAAGTGGTGTTAAAAGTGTCAACAGTGGGATCCTACCTCCACCGCCTTTGAGGAGTAATCTTAAGTGTACATTTAAGTCAGTTTGATCCAAGAATTGTGGTGCTTCCTAGGGGGGCTATAAATACAAGCCTACCCCCCTAGAGGAGGAGTTCAATTATTCTCTAAGAAGATCAAAAGAAGAATTAGATAGAGAGGGGTCCCTTGAATGGATCTGTCTCTATAGGGTTCTTAGCCAACATCTCAATTAGATGTCTATAGTTTCATAGCATAGCTAATAGGAATAGATCTAGAAGAAGTCAAGTTAATCTTGAGGTCTGGATCCATCTTTAGTTATTGGTAAACTCTTATTCAATTTGTCATATTTATATTAGTTCTTGCTACTATGAATATGACTTTGATCTATTTCATTATATCAAAATTAACTTTATTCTATTTGCTTATGTTCTCAATTATATTGTTATTAGTCTACTTTGATTATATGCATAGTGTAGTTAGATTAGACTTATGTTTATGCATAGGATCATATAGCGCTTACTCATTAGACCGATGGGTAAGTCGTAGATATTGTGTAGGCAAGGTGCCTAGACTATATTTATCTGCGATTACCCCTTATAGTTCAGAGCTTGAGGTAGATTGTGGGAGTGATAGTCCTGTTGAGTCCTTTGTATTCCTTCTTCTGATTATAAGGATTGTAGAGCACCATTATTACAGGGAAGTGAATGCTATGTTGATGATCTTTCTTGCTAATATCACTATGCATAGATATAACCTTTTCTAGTGATGATGCTAGGTGTACTTGCACTAATCATTGTATGCTTTGATAGTATAGTTAGAATACTTAGGATTTATTCTTGTAGATTGTCCTAATACCATTTTAGTGCTATAGACTTAGAGTAATCTAATTGATATGATTATCATGTTTATCATATGGCTATGGATTCTTATTTATGATCTGTCACTTATTATTCATATTCATATATTTATCTTATGTGACACTTATCCTGCATGAGAGATAGATATAGACATGGTTAAGGTCTCCATGATTACATGCAGTGCACATTGCTCATTATACATTGCAAGTCCCTTCCCAGCGGTAAAAATATAAATAATGATATCTTGAATACTCCTGGTTAAAATGCTACATCAATATTATCTGTGCGCTTGCAGATCCTTTATTTATTTATTTATTCCTAGAAAAGCGTATAGATCCAATACTAGCACTTCTACATCATGTTAGGGATGACAACCTAGCTTAAGTGATGTAAAGTAATTCTGACGTCGTTGCTGAGGATAGGTTTAAGAGTCTATTTTTAGTAGTTGCATTAAATGTGTCAATAGGAACTAGTCACGCAGTTAAAGTCAATATTATGTGCTCTCCATCCATTGATCTTAGCTACTTCTGTGCTCAGAAGTATGCAACCACTTATGTCCACTCCACTACATTCACTATATGCTACTTCTGTTCCTGGAAGTACCACACACATATACGCACTGCACTTTGTGCTGTTTCTGTAACACCCCAATGTTATGGTTGTATTCTATCTCCTGCATGACATGAGCATAATCATTATCATCTCATTTCATGAGCATCATGTCATGTGGAGCATGTCATTTTATGTACCATGCTTGTCTTTCTAATTTATGCCTTCTATATGTATGATCTTTTTGTATCTTGTGCTAGGGTGTGCTTATAACCTTAGTAAATAGTTTACCTATGCTTAACATATCTTAGGGATCAATGTTCATGTTGGTCATTTGCTCTAATTATGCTTCTAAGTTATAGTTTGGCCTAGGGTGACCCCTAGACCTTTTTTGCTTGTGCTTTTTAAAAAGTGCTTCTTAAACTATTTACATGTCAAAACACTGTAAAGAAAAGTTATAGAAAATTTTATAAGGATCAAAAGTTGTTTTAGGGTCATCTCATGAAAATGATCACAACATGCTCAAATTTGGATCACAAGGCAATTTTGGATGCTGTTTGGACACTTAGAAAATTTTCTAAGTCTTCTCGACAACTCAGTTTGCTCGAAGGAGTTTGGAGCGTCGTATCTTCTGATGCAAGACGAATTGGCTCTTGCTTCAATTGATAAAGATGCAGATCTCGTTTAGATCTCCAACTTTGTCAACTACACCATCTCCTAACTCGCACTAGTTTGTCGGATTATCAGCGATAAAGTAGCTCTGTCAGTCGGCGATGGAACTCTGAATGGAGAGTTCCAGGCAACGTCGTGGCCGTACGACGTCAGCACCCGAGCGCCAGTTGGCATCCATACGCCGGCATTGGCCCCACCCATCATGTCACCGAGGCCGTCATGAGCACCACGCCATCCTCCGCTCTCACCAACGCTCGCCACATCCTCTCTCTCGCTCTCTCCGCGCGCTAGCAACGGCAGACGCCATCGCTATTGATGCTGAGTGGCTTCATGAGCTCAGCATGCTCTCTCCCTCATGTTGTGCCTCCTCTCTAAGCATCACCAAGTCTGCCTAGAGCTCCTCCTTGTCCACCCTATGGCTGCTGGAGATCGACACCAGGTAAGCTGCATTTCTCGAGCGCGCCGCCGCCGTGCATGCGGCCGTTGTGACCCCTTCTGCAGCGAAGCTCGCCGCTGCTCCATTCTCACTCTCTTCCATCCATTCGAGTCATGTTAGAGCTTGCTTAGGTCAGTGTCTTTCTTTGCATCGCATCCTATCACCAATGGTGGCGCCACCGAGCTGGAACACGGTCACCGTGCCAGTGCGCTCACCGCCGGCGACCACCCCGCATGTGAGCAAGCTCACTGAAGCCCGGAGAGTTGGCCCTTTTCACCTTGGAGGCTCCGTGCTGACTCACTAATGCTGTAGCCAGCCCGCTCCAATGCTCTGCTGGCCGGAGACGGTCAGCGTAAGCCCGAGTAGCCTCGCCAAGCCACCATGGCCGACGGCGACCTTGCTCTTCTGCTTGCACTCTCACACCACCTACCTCTATCGATGCGGAAGGACACACAGAACATCCTGGTGCCCTCAGATCCACCGGAGAACCTCACCGTCGGCGAGCATTCGACGACGAACGTGTATCCTCTGCTCTGTGTCACTGTCAAGCGGGCCCCGCTGTCAGTGTCTCATTCTTCAATCCTCTTCTTTATTCGAATTTCTAGATTTTGCTCAATCTTGCAAAATTCATATCTTCTTCTCCTGAGCTCCAAATTTGGTGAACTAAATTTTGTGACTTTCTCTGAGATGTCTAGTTTTGATTAAAAATATGAAATGTACCATGTTTTCTGTGAAAATAATTGTTGTGAATTAATCTTGATTAAATCAAAGGAAATTAATAACTTTCTGTGTAATGCTCCAAATGTGATGAAACTTTTGTGGCATGCCCTGTATGGAAGTAGTATGCTCTGGTATTTATTTCATAATTTTTGGATGCTGTATGACAGATATGTAATTTATGCTTGATTAATTGCATTAATCCTTGTATAGTCATCATAAATAATGTATGCTTGCTCTGGTCCTCCACTTTGGCACGAATTGTGTTAATAGTAGTAGAATGACAAGAATAATCTGAAATCTGTTGTTTGACACTGTTTAGCCTAAGTTTCCTAATTTATGGTTAAAAGCACCTTGTTGCTTGATAATTAGATATCTAAATTTTGGCATGTGCAATTGCTCTGAAAATTTTATGGTGGTGTTTATGTATCATGCTTGGGCTGCTGTAATATTTGGAGATTTGTCTGAGTAATTTTGATTACATCTCTTAATTATGCTCTTTTATGGGAATAAATTAATAAATGCTATATAAATAATGTTTTGGTGAGTAGCATGTGGTTTTCTGGTAATCTTATATCATGTGTGTTCTGGTGAGTCACTTAGTTGACACTAAATATGCTTTTATCATGTTAGTAAATAATTAAGTTAGGGTTAATTGACCTTTCTGGACAGCAAGAGGTAAAGCTGGTAATTACTTGATGATGAGAATGTTTTCTGGAGAACTTGTTTATACAAAAGTTGTTGTAAACTTTATGCTCTAGCTGTGGTTTAATTTTGGTGGCTTTTGGCCCAGTGGTTCAAAAGTTATAGTTGTTCTAAGTCAGGTTCCAGCATATGGTTGTTCTCTGTTTGTCTGGAACAGAATCTGTAACTTTATATTTTCGACTTGTTTTACTTGTGAATCATGCTGAAGTGTCTAAAAATGAAATGTAGGTAATTTTATAAGCTTTCTAGAAGGTCCCAAATAATGTCTTTGGATCTGTATATCTCCAGATATGACCTGTTCTCTGAGCTGTTGTGTTGAGTAAGAAGTGCAGTTGGTTTGTGTAGTTAGTTTGTATGTTTGTTAGGTTTTTTGGTGTTCTTATGTAATCTTCTTGTGGAGTTTACTCCGTAAATGAGTGTCCATTGAGGTTCTCTGATAGATATCCATGTGATGCATCCATCACTTCCTTGTATGCATACATTCTTTACTCACTGCACGTACATGCAATTGGTGCATCAGAAGGCGAAGACACGTACGAGATTGAGCGGGTGAACCCAGAGGATCCGGAGAACACCCAAGAGATGGAGGTCCAGCCAGCAGGACATGGGGAGCCCGAATAAGAGGTGGAGTGCCCGAATCACGAGCCCACGACGTTCGTGAAAGGCAAGCCCCAGAGCATTACAAGCCTCATATCTATATTATCAACTTTGAGTAATATGCTAGTTTTCATATATATTGCTGCATTACATTTAGGAGTTGTTATGAAATCCTTGTTACATTATATCTTACCTTGTCCAGATATAATATCCTACCCTGGTGTAGAGTCAGGATTAAGCAGCAGCTTAGACATGCTTTAACCGGTAGAAGTTTGGTGATGTGCTATTACCTGCGAGCTTTAGGATCTGATGTTGGATCATGGTTGGCTATATTTGCTATCATGGAAAAGAACCTGGTTGAAATGATTTAAGTGGGGCGAAGTTTTGCAAGGTGGTAGTAACTCCGTCTGTGGCAGCTAAGGACCGTCGTTGTATGTCCTCTTGTCATGTGTCAACGCATGCCTAACACTTATTTGGCCAGATAAGTGGTTCCGACCGTGAAGCCTAGTAGTATGACTCATGCTGGAAGACCAGCAAGTATAAAGTGCATACTACCAGAGGAAGTGCAGTGTGTGGGGAGCCATTGGCGTAAGACCAAGGGCATGTGATTTAAAAGTCCTGATCGTCCTAGTAGAGTGGCAGTCCTGGTAGTGCAGCGCTGATCAAAGCCGCGATTCCTGAGTCATACCAAAGGTAACCCTCTTGTTTTCTGATGGGGGAAGCATGGGTGAGTGCTAGGAATAACCCTCTAGCTGGATAGGAATCGATTCAAATCGCCGTCTCTCCCGGATAGTGAGAATTTGATAGAGCAGCGGCAAACGTAGCATTCACTAAACAATTAATGGTTCTAAGATGATGATGATGAACAAATTGATGAAACCTGATATGGTTATTACTGTTTGATGTTAATAAAGTGAGTGCTATAGTACAGGTGCTAATATAGTGGTAGGTTAATGTTAATTAACATGAGGCTAATAAGAAATGTTTAATTACCGAACTTAAGCTCTTTATGCAAACTATGTCAAGCTAGCTCCACTATTTAAGTAATCTTGCATGATCCTTGGTGTCTTTATTTTGGTTTGATGGGTAAGTCTAGCTGAGTACAACCTCGTACTCAGGGTTTCTTCCCACTTGTTGTAGATGATATATTTTACGATGGTTTCTGCAAGACCTGTCTTCACCCTGTTGGGGATGATGACTAACCATTGGGCATGGCTCTCTCAGTCTTCATACCTGACTTGCTTTTGGTAGATATGATCAGAAAATGAACTTGTGATGTTGGTTTCAAAACTATGTTGCTTTCGCTTTGAACTTGGTTTGTAATAACTTAAGTGAACTCCGATGTGTGTTGCTTCGGTGAACTTATGTGAAGTGTTCTAACAATCGATGTATTGTGCTAAACTTATTACGATCTTGGTATGTTGCTCAGTTGGTTTGATATCCTTTGAGATTTCAATTGACTACTAGGATTATATGGGATCAAGTTTGGAAACTTGATTGCTTCAGTGATTATTTCGACACTTGAGCTCTTATAATTTGGTCGGTTCTATGACAGTTTCTATTCTGGAGACACACACCTATGCTGTTCCTACTCTGGGAGTACGCATTCCTCTATTCATTCACCCATACATGTTCCACATCCACTAAAAAATGTTCTACTCCTACATTGGGAGAAGACACCCAAAAATATTTATTGCCATTATGTATTATTCTACATATCCAATAAAGCTCCAGTTATTTCAGTTGATACTCCCAACTGTTATCAGTGCATTAAAAGGATTGGCTGATCTCTAACAAAAGAGAGAAAATAAAAGAAAGAGGACAAAAGTCCCAAAAGAAAGGCAACCAAGTCCTTATTTTCAGATATGGGAGGTATGTTATCCCCAAGGAGCAATTGTAGAATTAGATATTCACCATCACTTATCACCCCTGACTATTACCATCATTCTTATCATTCACTTCACTCAATGCACTCACATGCACATATGACTTGATTGTATAATTAGTTTCTCTGGATCCGTAGTTTAACTATGCAATACATTTGAATTGTCTTTCCCACCTATGAGCTCCACATAAGCCAATTAGACATAGGGTGGGAGAGAGAAGGCAGCTATGTCTTAATGATATAAATACTACATATTCCGAGAGAAGGCATATTCACTTGCCTTGGAGAGGATCCAAAAATACCACAAATGAGAGACCTGAAAGGGTCATACAAAGAAACTCTGAATTTTATTTGAAAATCTTACAAAAACTTCAGAATAATAGTTGGTCAAAGGGCAAGAAATATAGTGCTCGACTTGACCATTTAACTGCTCAAGACCTAAGTGATAGCTATAAGCCTCATGGTGAAAGGTAATATGGGTGAGTCTTGAGTTAGAATAGTTTAGTCTAATCTAGAGGAGAGTCCTTGTTTGAATGCATGTGTACTTGTGAGGCATGAAAGCATTGTAGCAACTCCTGATCCATCATTGAGTCTATCTTTGCTTAGGGACGAGTAAAAGGTAAGCTTGGGGGAGTTTGTTGATGGTAGATCAGTACTCTTTTTAACCGTCAACATAGCATGAGAAAGGACTAAAATCAGAATACCATCTAGCTATAGGGGTTATCACTAACAGAATTCCACAAGTTTTGGTGATTGTCTATTTCTCTAGGGGGTTATCAGAATAAGAGCAAAAGGAGGTCCACATGTCAGATTTACATAAAGAGAATACCGCAAACTTCAACTTAGGAATACTCTAGAAAACTCAGGAAGCCATCCCTTGCAAGCTAGGGCCCACCTTCCAAAGGGTAGGGTGGGTGCCTAGGAAGGCAGGGACGGCCACCCAGCTACCTCCACCAATGGGGTGCAACCTCACAGATCCTGCCACCATTGTTGTTTAAGTTGGTTTGATCTGAGGGCTGTGGTGCTTCCTAGGGGGCTATAAATACAACCTTGACCCCCCCCTAGAGAAGAGGAATTCATTATTCTCTAAGGAATTTAGATAGAGAATTCAGAGAAGCCTATAGCCACCATCTCAATTAGATCTCTATAGTTCCTTAGCATAGCTACATAGGAATAGATCTAAAAGGAGTCAAGCCGAGCTTGGAGTCCAGATCTATCTTCGTTTTTGTTAAACTCTTATTTTTGTTTGTGATATTCATATTAGTTCTTGCTACTTTGAATATGACTTTAATCTATTTGATTATATCAGAATTGACTTTATTCTATTTGCTTATGTTCTCAATTATATTGCTATTAGTCTACTTTGATTATATGCTTAGCGTAGTTAGATTAGAATAATGTTTATGCATAGGATCATATAGCGCTTCCTCATTAGGCCAATGGGTAAGTGGTAGATATTGTGTAGGCAAGGTGACTAGACCGTATTTATCTACGATTACCCCTAGTCCAGAGTCCAAGGTAGATCGCGGGAGTGACAGTTCTGTTGTGTCTTTTCTAGTCCTCCTCCCGATTATAAGGCTTGTAGAGCACCATTATTATAGGGAAGTAATTGTTATGTTTATGATCTTTCTTAGTAATATCCCTATGCATAGATATAACCTTTTCTTATGATGATGCTAGGTGTAATTGCACTAATCAATGTATGCTTTGAGAGTATTGTTAGAACACTTAGGATTTATTCTTGTATATTGTCCTAGTCCATGCTAGTGTTATAGACTTAGAGTAATCTATTGAGATGGTTATCATATTTATATGTGGCTATGTGCTCTCATTTATCTCCTGTCACTTATTATTCATATTTATATTATTTTTCTTATGTGGCACTTACCCTGCATGAGAGATAGATAAAGACATGGTTAAGATCTCCATGACTACATGCAATGCTCATTGCTCATTATCCATTGCAAGTCCCTTCCTGGTGGTAAAAATATATATAACGGTACCTGGATTACTCCTAATTAAAATGCTATATCGGTATTATCTATGCGCTTGCGGATCGTTTATTTAGTATTTATTCCTAGAAAAGCATATAGATTTAAAACCAGCACTTCTACATCATGCTGGGGATGACAACCTAGCTTAAGTGATGTAAAGTAATTTTGACATCATTGCTAGAGATAGGTTTTAAGTCTATTTATAGTAATTGCATTAAGAAGTGTCAATAGGTGCTTGAGCTAGGAATACTCGCAGATACTCACTGGCTGGATTTGTGGTAGCATCAGGGGAAGTGACAATCCCCTTGGTGTCTCTGTAATCCACAACCTATCAGGAGGTAAGGTAGGAAATAGTGTGCCAGAGTTAAGCACTCTCTAATGTGACTATTTTCTCTAGGTGCCTCCCTTAAAACAATATCTACACAACATACCATAGGTTAGAGGAACACTAACGAAGGAGTTCTCTCTATCGCTCATATCTCACTATCTTGTCTTGTAAGCCTAGGGGTTAAGTATAGATTTGGGTTAGTTAGATGCACGCTTTCTCCTAGTGGTAAAAATATAAATAACGACTCTAGAATATCTCCCGGGTGATCCTACTCAAGATGATGAACCTCCTTGATGAATCTGGCTGCCAATGATCCTACACTTCTCCTGGTCAAAGCGGCGTAGACGTTGCTTCACCAGTCTGGACCCAGCTTGGATCTCCAAGGTGTCCTCAGTGACTTCCCTCGGTATGCCTGGCATATCTGAGGGACTCCACGCAAACATGTCGGCATTTGCACAGAGAAAGTAGATGAGCACTGCTTCGTATTTGTTGTTGAGGTTGGCGCTGACTTTCAATGCCTTCTCATCGGGGATGCTTGGGTCGGGGGTGATCTTCTTCATGTCATCCACTAGATCGAAGCTGACTGTGTCTCATTTGGGCTCAAGGGCCTCGGCGGCAAGATCCTCGAGCACCAAAGCAAGCTGGGTGGACTCCTGGATGGCCTCTCCTTGCTCGGTGCACTCGATGTCACAGTCATATGCATGCTCATAGGAGGAGCCGACGTTGATGATGCCCTTGGTACCTGGCATCCTGAGTTTGAGGTGGGTGTAGTTGGGGATTGCCATGAACTGGGTGTAGTCGGGCCGACTGATGATGGCATGGTAGGTGCCATGGAACCCAACCACCTCAAAAGTGTGTATTTCTTTCCTGAAGTTTGTGGCCGTGACAAAGCAGACGGGGAGGTCTATGTGGCCAATGGGCATAACCATTTTCCTAGGCACAACTCCATGGAAGCCCCTGTGCTGGGGTTGAGCTGCGACCTCTTGACCCCGAAAAGGTCGAGGGTCTTGAGGTAGATGATGTTGAGGTTGCTGCCGCCATCCATGCGCACCTCTGAGAGGCGAGTGTTGACGAGGATTGGGTCAACGATAAGCGGGTAGACCATGGGGCAGATGACGTGCTCAGGATGGTCATCATAGTCAAACATGATGGGCACATCGAACTAGTTGACATACCGAGTGTAGCCACCTAGATCGAGAAAACCTCCCGACGCTCCCTCTTGTGCTGCTAGGACATGAGCTATGTCGAGAGGCCGCTGTAGATCATGTACTAGTCATGAACCTCAAGGAACTTGTCAACACCTTTGTTGCTAACTTTGTCGCCACCCTTGTCCTTCCTCTCGTCATGCTTTTTGATGCCTAGGCTATCGAAGTAGTTCTTGAGCATGCGGCAGTCCTTGAGCTAGTGGTTGGCCCCTCCCTTGTGATAAGGGTAGGGCTCCTTCAGCATCTTGTCGAAGATGGCCCCTCCATGGGACCTCAAGGATTCTTGCGCTCGACTGTAGTGATGAGATCATTGTCCGCATCCTCATGCTTGCCTTGCCATACCTTCTTATTCTTCTTGTTATCCCTTGGTCCTTAACTTGGACCCTCATCGCCATCCACCTGCACCTTTCCCTTGTTCTATCTGTCATCAAGGAACGCTCCAACCGCCTCCTCACCTGCTACATAGTTGGTGACAACATCCATCAGCTCGTCAATGGTCTTTGGGTGGTTGCACCCTAGTTTCCAGACTAACTCCCTATAGGTGGTACCTGAGACAAATGTCAAGATGATGTCATGGTCAGGGATGTGCGTGAGCTTGGTGCGCTGCTTGGAGAAGCGTCAGGCGCAGTCACGGATGGATTCCCTAGGATGCTGCTTGCATTTGCTAAGGTCCCAAAAATTGCTAGGTTAGACATAGGTTCCCTTGAAATTCCCCTTGAAGACCCAAACTAGGTCAGCCCAGTCGTAGATCTGGTCGGGGGGAGTTCCTTGAGCCACCTGCGAGTGTTGTCAGAGAGGAACAGGGCAGCTGGCAAATGATGGTGCAATCATCCCCTCGAGCTCTGCCCAACTGGTAGGCTAGGTGGAAATCGGATCACTAGAGCTTAGGTTTGGTTTTCCTGTTATACTTGATGACTTGTGGGCGGTTGGAAGGGATTAGGTAGTGGTGTGTTGCGGATCGCCCTACTAAAGACTTGAGGTCTCGGCGGCTCGAGAGCCCTGATGTCCTCGTCACTGTTGTAGCATCCCCCTCGATGCACACTGTAGCCTCGATCCTCAGCCTCCCTACACTTGCACTGCAAGTTCTCGTTGATGTCATGGCATGCATCCTGAGGGTCGCAGTTGTCGATGAGGCAATCTCAAACAGGGTTGCCCCTCTTGGCTCATGGGGCTGCTTCCTGGTGACCAAGACCTCCCTCTCTTGGTGGGAGGGCTCGATGCGTTGTTCCAAGGCTGCCCCTCGACCTCCCGAGGTTGAGCTTTTAGCGTGCTATGCTGCTGCAACTTGGAGCTGGCCCTGCACCTCATCCCATATGCGGTGAGCTTTGGGATTTGACAGCTCTAGCATGTTTCAAAGGAAGCATGGTTGCAGCCACGATGTTCTGGCCGGGTCGGGGGAAATGGTTGATAAGGTACTCAGCTCTCCATTCTCGTTGTTCTATCGAAAGACATCTCGAGCCCTGCCTTGAGCCCCAGTGCCATGCGGGGCCCATGGCCTTGCTTGAGAACCTACTTGAGCTAATTCATATGCCTGTGATCTTCGTTGAGCTTGCCCTTCAACTCCTAGAACTACTTGAGTTGTGCAGCCTAGTCGCCTTGGGGAAGACACGGGTCGACTGGATTCGGTAGCCACTCCTCTTGATCGGGGGTTGCGATCGCCTTCTGCTGCTTCTGTGGTAGCAACGACAACACCATCGGTGGAGTCGTCACTTGAAACGATGGCACCATCCTGGATGTTGAAGCATTCCCACATGGGGTCGTAGTGGTCGGAGTCAGAGTCAGGGTCACCAGAGTAGAAGATGGGGAACTGCCCATGTTGCTCCTCCTCCAACTAATGCCTCATTGTGCTAAGGTTGTACCGCCTTTGGCCAGGTACTCGCGAGAAACCCAAGTCCTTAGAGGCCGACAAGATCGTCGCTAGGTCCAAGGTAGCATGAAAGAGAGCCCTCGGGCGGTCCTTATGCATGCTCGCATCAAAACGAATCAAGGCAAAGTATGTCAAGACAGTGTTGTTGAGGCCAAGTGAAAGCTATCGGCGGGCTGTTGACGGTTGATAACGTCAACTTTTGTTAGAACTTTAAACCCAAAGGAGAACATGACTACACACTGATATAGGGTTTAAACTAACAATTTACATGAGTTTTGCATATTATGTGTTTTCCAGGGTTTATTTATAGAAAGCTAAAAAGAGGGATTCAAGTGCAAAATAAACATGAGACTTAACCGCGATGCAACAACACCGACAATGGGGTCAGGAAGGCTCTAGAAGACACCCGAAGGAACAAGACCGATAGAGGAGACAAGGTGGGGCCGGTCGGCCCCACCCTAGCGCCGGTCGGCGCCCCCTAGGGTTTCTGGCTCCCCCCCTTCCAGAAGCTTCCTCCACCGTCTCTTTTGATGCATCTCGGCCCTTGGATAAGTCGGTTGGATCCTACGGCGCACGTCGATCCCACCGGGCTATAAATAGAGGGGCAGACCCCCTCCCTAGAGGCATTCTACACCCCGATGCTTCATATTCTCTACATAATTAGGGTTAGGATCCCTCTAGTTGATCTAGTTCTAGTTCATCTAGATCTAGTTCATCTAGATGTAGCAATTAGGAGAGACTAGTTCTTCTAGATATAGTGTTCTTTAGAGATTAGAGAGATTAAGTAGAGGAGTAGAGATTCTGGAGGAGTTCTGGCCTATCAATGTTTCTTCATGGCTGTATTCTTCTGGATGTAGTTCCCTCGCTCGGAGCTGCGTTCTGAGGTACTTTTGTACTTACCCTTGTGATTTAAGTAAGCATCTTGTTCTTATTTGTTCTTCGGTTCACAACTCATATTTAGTGCTTTGATCTTGGTCGTAACTTGGTTGAAGTAGTATTTCATAGTGTAGGCGTGGTGCCTAGGCTAGGTTTACTTATGGATGTCCCCTGATCAGCCAGACAGTGGTAGTTCATGTAGGTGACTTTATAGCTGCATTGATTCCTCTATAGTCCACTTCCCGTTGATAGGACTGATAGGCTTATAGGTGCTTGATAGGGGATTACTCTGATTCTTCCCTTATTTGGGTTACTTGCTGTTGACGGTCCTTAAGTGCCAAATTCAACCGTCAACTAAACATGGAAAATGATCAATATGCACCAAACACCTAGAATTAGGGTTTTATCTGACATAATTCCACGAGTTTTGGTGTTTGTCTATTTCTGCAGGGAGTTATCAGAAAATATGGAGAGAAGGCCCACTCATCAGGTTTACAACGAGACAATTATGTGCCACGCAATTTTCCTCAACCTAGAAGAGTCCATAAGCCACAGGAGCGAACGAGAGGCTAGACGAGGCCAGGGGCAGGGCACCCGCCCAACCCCCTTGGGCGCCTGCTCAGCCTTAGTGGCCAATCAGGCCAGGTCATGTGGATCGTGCTCCACTGCCTCTAATCTTCAAGGAAAACCGTATGATTAAGGTCGGTTTGATCCGACGGCCCACATTCGTTTGAGGGGGCTATATAAGCAAGGCCTCTCCACCCTAGGGGAGGAGGGAAAATCATTATCAGAGGAAGCCATCAAAGTTAGGGTTTAGGAAGTTCTCTCCTGTAGAGAACTAGAATTAGCGACTCCCCATTCCTTCAAGTTTTATAGGATTGATTAGATAGAATTAGAGAAGTAGAGCATTACGCTCTCGATTTGAGATCTTCATCAATAAAGATTGGTATTATTTCATATCTTTCTCTACTACTTTATTCTAATTGCATTATGTCTCTATTTATTATGTTCTTAGTTTGCTCTAATTCTATATTTGATATAGTTGTGATTGATAATGAGTTCATGTATAAGTTTGCAAAGCGCTTAGCTCTTGACTTGAGGGAGCTAAGTGGTAGATCATATGTGGGCGTGGTGCTTAGATAATATTTACCTGCAAATGTATATCCTATTGGCTGGGTCGTGTGGTAGTTCGCGATAGTGACAGCTTCGTTGATTCTTATATAGTCCACCCTCCATCAGTTGGACAGGCAAAATTTGTATTGCAGAATAAGTCTTGCTATGTTCTGATTTAATTTAGCAATGTTCCTTATGCATGAATAAAGAATCTTTTGTGCTATATATGATCTTGTAGATGCCTAGAGTAGATTGTGACTTAGTAGATAGTAGATACTTAGAATCTATTCTCTAGCTAATGCGACGTCACCTTACATTTATGTGGAGTAGTCTATTTCTAATCGCTGTGTTATTTACCCATGAGCTTATATTTCATTATCTTTATTATTATGGCTGACCCCCTGCTAAAGCAAGTGACTGTGTAACGAGTTTCTCATTAGTAATCATGTTATTGCAAGTTTATCTCTAGTCTATGCCTTGATAGATTTTACCCCTATTTTTGCTTTCGCCGTTCTCTTAAGCGAAATATAAATAACGATACCCAGAATACTTTTCCTGGTGAAATGCTACAGTGAGGTATTTTATCTATGCGCTTGCGGTTAGAATAAATTATTTTCTAGAGAGCCTTCATATTCATAAATACCGTAGTACACTCTAGTGCCATGCTAGGGATGACAACCTAGTATCCAAGTGGTGTTAGCAAGTGTCAACAAGCATTTCTGGCGCCGTTGCCGGGGAACGGTAAGGAAAGTTAGGAAGTCGGTCAAGGTTATTCACATAAAAATATTAGACTAGACTATGGAGAAATAATTGCATAAACAGCTACTAAATGAGAAATCATAACAAGGCACCTCTGCTTTGGCAGGTTCACCCTGTTGTTTTTCTATGTTTATATTTTTATACAGGGTATATCAGGATTGCCTTTGGTACATTCAACTCTTCATCATCAGAACCAAAGCAATCAAGAAAGAAGAAGCTAGCCACCAATTGTTGAAGCTATGGCACAAAAGACCTTGCAAGAATTCTCTACTCCAAGCCTTGAGAACATTCCAACTGGTCCAAGATTTGAAGTAGAAGAAGGAGCACCCGAGTTCGAGCTCAAGTCAAGCCTCATCAACTTGGTGCAAGCTACACAATTCAGTGGAAAGGCACATGGAGACGCTAGTACACACTTGTAGAATTTCTTAGAGATTGGAAGCACAATCAACATTAACGGAGTTAACAAAGTCGTCATACTGCTTCGCCTTTTCTCATTCTCACTAGAAGGGAAAGCGAGGAAGTGGTTCTACACCCATCAAGATAACATCAACAACTGGACGAATTTGTAGCAAAGTTTTTCCCTATAGGCAAAATAGCTGCCTTAAGAGGAAATATTGTCAGTTTCCAACAGCAGAAGACAAAAACCATTCCAAAAGCATGGGAGCGTTTTCAAGGATACATATCAGATGGTTACTAATGCAGGCCTTCTACCATGGATTAACCCAGAAGGCTTGTGAGTGCCTAGATGCATCTGCTAAGGGATCATTTTTGAAGCTTACAATTGGAAAAGCAGAGATACTTTTGAACAAGATAGCAGAAAACCAATGTTGGTTCCAAGATAAAGCTCAACATTGTCATCAAACTGAAGAAATACCCGAACAAGTAAATGCACTATCAACCAAGATGGAAAATTTGCTCCATTGGATTGACCAGAGGGCCAAGTTCAAAGAAGATCAAAGGGCCATTGAGACAACATACAAATATCAACATACTTTGAGCCAACCCAATAGCAAAGGTATGAATTCAGGTAATACATTCAAGCAACTTTCATTAAAAGAGATAATTGCTCAACAAACTAAAACTAATGATGAAGTCAAACAAAGGCTAGATACAAATGAATCATCTCTAGAAGATATACACAATAAAACGGCTTTTCTATTAACTGCCTTTGATGAGTAAAACACTCTTAATGAAAAGGTAGAGCTTAAATTAGCAAAGCTAGCTGATGTATTGCCTGTTACCACTAACATTGAGCAGGTAAAGAACATAACTACTAGAGGAGGGAAAGCCACCAAGGATCCCTCATATCCAAAAGAGAAGCAAAGAACATTAGCACAAGTGCAGCCAACAGTGATAGAAGAAGAAAGCCCTGTTGAAGCAGAAGAATTGCTACAACCACCAAGTACTGGAGAAATGAGGAAAGATTTCCACAACACCAACTATTTGCCATTTCCCAGAAGAAACAGAGGACTGCAGTCGGATGAGCAGTTTCGTATGTTTGTAGAGGTCATTCAAAAGTTATATGTTAACATACCTCTACTTGATGCCATACAGGTACCCACATATGCAAAATACATTAGAGATATTCTTAACAAGAAGAGACGATTGCCCACCACTGAGGTGATCAAGTTGATAGAAGAATGTAGTGTGGCCATCCTCAACAAACCACCGAAGAAGAAGAAGAAGGATCCAGGATGTCCCACCATCGATTGCTCGATCGGAAACCAACACTTCAATAATGCACTTTGTGATCTCGTAGCAAGCGTCAGTGTGATGCCAGCATCAGTCTACAAGAAGCTTGAACATGCAATCCTAGAACCAACATCAATGTACTTACAACTAGCAGATCAATCAGTTCGACACCCGATGGGCATCGCCGAAAACATCCTAGTCAAGATAAGAGATTTCCTTGTGCCAATAGACTTCATGGTACTGGACATGAGTCCCGACTCAAAAGTGTCCATCATCCTCGGAAGGCCATTTCTGAGCACCGCCAACGCCGACATTGATGTCAGAAAAGGAGGAATCAAGTTCAGCATAAATGGACAAGAAGAACACTTCAATTCAAGCCCAGACCAGAGAGAGACTCTACGGTGAAGGAAGTTCATGAAGAAGAACCACTGGAGACACCATCTCCGGAGGAAGGTAATTCAGAAGTTTAGAAGATTTGGAGGTCTGTTGGGTATTTTAAACGCAAACAGAAAAATTCGCAAGCGCACAGATACCGATGTAGCTTTCACCCGGGAGTATTCCAGAGTATCGATTTTCCACAGGGAACATGAGTGTACTAATTAAGATTCAAGATCGCCCAAAGATAACTATATAATTATTTTTGGTGGGAATTGAGGAAGTTTCCTGAGAGTTCTCTAGTTGATCTAAGAATCAAGAATTACTTCAAAGATTATTTATTTCGGGACATCAGAACACTAACCACAGAAAGAGATGAGAAGGGGGCTAGGAAGCTCTGACTACGGTCCTACAAGCACCGATCCGAACGAGGTGGAATACGTCGACCATTAGGGCTGTCACTACCCTAGGGCGACCACAACAATCCGCAGGTTTGTGTGCATTTCCAGGTAATTGCAAGACTAAACGCCACGTCTAATCTATTAATTACTACTCTAGCGTTTCAAAGACTAGAGCACTTGATGCAAGCGGGAATCCAATAAATAACTCGAATGTAAATAAAAGTAATTAAAGAACTCAGGAATTATGAATTAAAGAACTTGAAGAACGATGAAGAATGAACTAGTTGCTGCAAAGTACAATGTTGAGGAAGATCCGACAGATCCGGCACCTCCTCCGCTCTCCTCTTCTCTCTTCCTATTTTCTAGATTACAACTAGAACTAACTAGAACTAGAACAAGATGAACTAGAATTAGAACTAGATGAACTAGAGGGATCCTCTCTACTTGGATGAATAATTGAAACCCTAACTTTGATTCTGTAGAAGAGGTATGTTCTCCAGAGGCCAGGGGGCCTGCTTATATAGCTCCTCCAAATGAATGTGGGCCGTCGGATCAAACCGACCTTAATCACACGGTTTTCCTTAATCCTTTAGGTCGGTGGAGCATGATCCGCGAGGCGGAGCTTAATTGGCTCCTATAGCTGGGTGGGCGCCCAAGGGGGGAGGGCGGGCGCCCTGCCCCCGGGCCCACTCGGCCTCCCGTTCGTTCCTGTGGCTTCTGGAGTCTTCTAGATGATAGAAAATTTCCGCACACGTTAATATCTCTATGTAAACCCGACGTGTGGGCCTTTCCTCCGTATTTCCTGATAACCCCCTGCAGAAATAGACAAACACCAAAACTCGTGGAATTCTGTCAGATAAAACCCTAAGTCTAGGTATCAGTTGTATTTGGATCCTTTTCCATGATTAATTGACGGTTAAATGTGAGCATTAAGGACCGTCAACAAGCTTCCCCAAGCTTAACCCTTGCTTGTCCCTGAGCAAAGATGGACTCAAGAGTTTCTGCAGTACTTTTATGCCTTAAAGGTACACATGCGTTCAAACAAGACCTCATCTCTGGGTTAGGGTAAACTGTTAAGATTGAAACTTACTCATTTTACCTTCCACCATGGGGCTTGCAACCGTCACTTGTGTCTTGAGCAGTTAAAACATAGAACAGTCTAGTCAAGCGCCATGTCTCTTGTTCTTCGATTAACTATAGCTCTAGAGTTTTTGCATATTTTCAAATAAAACTCAGAGATTCCTTGTATGACTCTCTCTAGTCTCTCTTTTGTGGTATTTTTGGATCCTTACCAAGGCAGTAATGGTGTATGCCTTCTCTCAAAGTTTGTAGTATTTTTGGTATGAGGCATAGTGGCATTGCCTTCTCTCTCACCCTACTCTAATAAGGTTTTGATATCTGGAGCTCATAGGTGGGAGACATCTAATACATAATTACAAGACATTTATTGCATAGTCAAACCATGTATCCAGAAGAACAAGTCAATAAGTCAAATCAAGATGTGCATGTGTGGCGAATGAATGGTGATAATGGTGAAAATAATGGTGAAAGTCTAATTCTACTTTTGCTCTTTTGAGGGGGTACATATCTTCCTTGCACTTGAGGGTTTTGAGGGGAATGAGATGCTCTATATTTTATTTTTCTTTTCCCTCAGGTGGGTATCTTGTACCCCTAATTCTACTGTCGAACACTTGTCCATTTTTACCTCTCGTCTCACTTTTTCTTTTTTTTTCAAGGTTTCGGGCACTTGCCCCTTTTTATTTCCTCGTATTCACTTTTTTTCAGAGCACTCACCCTCCTGGAATAATTTAGCAAGTGGTAGTAACCAAAATATGTCGAGCATTTATTTCACGGGGAATAACAAGGATTGGATAATGTTTTTGGCTATTCTCTCCTAGATAGGAGTAGAATAATTTTGGATGAATCTGGATATGGAAATGAGTGGATGTATGTGGATGCGTACTTCCGGAGTAGAAGCAGCATGTATGAGTGAACGTGCAAGTGAATCTTGATTTTAACCGCATGACAAGCTCCTAAGGGTCTACACAGCTTGACCATACTCAATGCTCATAAGCAGTAAAAAGTAAATGTATGGTTCATAATCTAATAAGCATGTATATATGGCTGTGGTAGGATTTTAAACTCTCATCATACAGGAACTCATCATGCGACATTTTAAAGATTTTTAAAGATAAAATTCTCCAGAATTCTAGCATCAGAGATAAACAGTAGCTCAACCTTCCCATATCATATCCATTAACGACTTAGACTTTAGATCAAGTACTCTTCCCACAAGTTCAGGTTTAGAGCAAATCTTAATTAATAACATGCATGCCTAAACATGAGAGAAATTTCAATTTTGAGAACTAGTCATGGCAGAGCAACTATTCATCATTTGCATATGAGAGCTTATCATGAGGGTTCATAGCAAACTTTATTTATTTATTTATTTAGCAAACTAAGCAAAGATATATATATATATATATATATATATATATATATATATATATATATA
>NC_012874.2:41072566-41217483 GCF_000003195.3 Sorghum bicolor | reverse complement strand
CACAAAATCTTTATTTCGGGTTTTTATAATTATGCATCTTTTTATTATTTGAGTAAAGTATAAACATGAGTAGAACACTTAGCTAGATAAATGGGGGTGCTCTCCTCCAAGCTGGATTTTGACGTAATTTTCTCGTGATGTAGCTAGCAGGTGGCGGAGGTGTATTTGAATGTCGGTAGCACCCTGACAGTGATTAGGATGTCCTCCGTCTGCTAGTCTTCTTTGATCCTTGAATTCTGTGGAGCTCAAATAGACAACAAAGCTTTGTGGAACTGGTTAAGTGTTAGCATAAATATCTAGCCTTTATCATGTTGAGCCTCCTCAATAAATGTTACTCTCTTTAGTAGGATCATAAATTTATTTTTATATTTTTATTTTTATAGGACAGGAATATATTTATTTCATTTTTACGCCACCACAGTGAATGTACTTATGGGTTTTATGCCATGAGTATACTCACATGGGGCTTACTATTTTTAACATTTTTATTTTCTTTTCAAGATGATATGAACCTGTTTAAATAAGCAAACTATTTTAAAATAATTGAAAGGAAAAGGATAACTACCAAGTTTACCTCTTGGCAAGGGGTTCGATGTTTTTAAGTCCTCCGTTTGGGACTCTCCGTTTTCTCAGTCATCCTAGGATTCGCTCGTCGTGGGATTCGCTGGATGGCGTAGTCAGTGGTTTCGGCGGCGCCTCCTCTTCATGTATAACTATCTTCTCTCTCCACGCCTGACTCGGTGCTATGGTCTCCTCAGGATAGTTCTGTTCAAGCTGTATGTCTTCAGACCTTACCACTTCTCCTTCGTAGTATGCGCATCCGTCCTTGATAATTTGCCTCCTCTGGTTGCGGTTGCGTCCTCTTCTTCTTGTCCTGACCTGCTTAGAGTCTTCAACTATATAGTTAGGGTCAGTAAAATAGTGGCATACCTTCTTAGAGGGGAAGTGCATGTGGACTTCTCTGGTTCCAATGTAGATGATTGCTTTAACGGTGCTGAGGAACGGTCTCCCAATGATGACGGGTGGATCGTACTCGTCGTCTCCCATGTCAATAACCTGAAAATCTGTATGGATAAAATGATAGTCTATTTTGACAGGGACATCATTTACTATACCTTTAACCTTTCGAAATGTCTGATCTGCCATCTGGAGCTGTATGTCAGTTTTAGGGGCATGGTTCCGAACAGGAGGTGATAGGTGACTGCGGCCATTATGTTGACGCTTGACCCGGTGTCGCAAAGCGTCTTCTAGAAATTGTATCCATTAATGGAGCATTGGATGCTTGGCATACCTGGTTGTCCTTTTTGGTCAGGAACTGTGACTTAAGTCGACGATCTTGACCTCCTTAAACTGCAGTGACCATCTTAGCTGACTCGGTCCACATTTGCTTGTTCCTGTTCCTCCTGTTAGACCTCTTTCTTGGTTCATGTCGGGATTGCCCTGAGATTTGTGTAGTCTTGTTCTTGAAGGAAAATGTCTCCTTCCTCCTCTTGATGTAGAAACTGATCTTGGCAGCACTAGCGTAGATGACAGCTCCTGAGGTGTTCAGGAATGGCCTCCCTAGGATGATGGATGCCCTCTCATCAGTACCAGTCTCTATTACTAAGAAGCCTGCTGGGGCGTACAAGGTACCAACTCGGACGCAGAGGTTCTTTGATATTCCCTTTGGGAAACTTAGTGTCTGATCTGCAGGCTGCAAACACATGATTGTTTCTAGTAAAGGATGTGTAAGGAATTTTTCATAGAGTACCCTGGGCATAATGTTGACGCTAGAGCCAAAGTCGCAGAGTGCTTCTAGGAAGTCCACGATGCCGATGGAGATTGGGATGATGGGGCGTCCTGGATCGCCTCTCTTGACCGGCAGAAGGTCAGTAATTATTTCCACAACAAGGTTACTCCAGTAGTTACCTGCATCAAACATGTCTACAAGATTTGCAGATTCTAATCCTTTCGGTTGTGATGGTATACCGAGGTTAGTAGGAGGAACAGCAGCAGCTATTTGATTTAACTGAGATTCAATCATTTTATTAAAGCTAATTTGATTCTTGATGGCAGTAGAGAAATTATCCATTCTATTATTTATATTTTCTAACATTTTATCATTAGATGCCAATTTCTTAGATAGGTTATCCATTAGCTTTCCTTGATTAGACACTAACTCTCTCAGAGGTAGAAAATTATTATTATTATTGTAAGAATTATTACCTTGATAATTACCTGAGTAGTTAGGCCTCTGTTGATTCCAACCTTGATTTTGTTGAGAACGATTGTAGTAGTAGTTGTTGTTGTTGGTGATGTACTTTACGTCCTCAAGCATCTCAGGGCAGTGATTGCCTGAGTGTCTAGTATCTCCACTGTGTTTGTACTCGTAGATCCAGGTTCTTCACTTAGTGGAGTCTAGGAGTTGTTAAACTCCTCCATATTTTGCTCGAAGTGTACCTGCTCATAGAGACAAGGCAGAGATCAAGTGCATGGGCCCTGTTGGTGAAAAACACCAACAGAACCAAAAGTGTATTTGTTCTTCTCTAACCTTAAGCATAGTGAGCAAGACAAAGTTGATGGATAATAAGATCCTGAGTGTAGTATTTAAAGCATTTGTCAGATCAGATCGCTCAACCTAATGGAAAGATAATCTTTCTATACTTATGGCTTTTTTATATATATCTTCCAAAAATTGAGTGTGTAACATTTTAGCTCATATGATTAGGAGTGTGGGATCACAAAGATGGAAGGACTAAACATATTGAATCGATTGGGTTGGTTAATCTAGAGTTGTAAATCATACATGTTTGTCTCTTTTATTTATGTGAACACTAGAACCAAGGAGAAGCTTATAAAAGTGATAGTCAAGTACCTTAAGATGTTACCTTACTTGAAGAGTGATGGTACAGTATCACCTTGCAGAAGCTTTCCTTTCTTAGCGGTTGTGCAACGTGTTTGTGGCACCCTCCATGGATCATCTCTTGTGAGCTATGCCTTCCTTGTGTAAATTGTTAACCTTCATGTGTCTCTCTCTTTGTCTCTAATGTGAGTTTATCTCAGGACTTCCCAGGTCGATATTGAAAGTTTTCCTGCAGGGGTTAGTCCAACAAAGTATCCAATATCCATTATAGCATACTATCGGCTCAAAAATCAACCTAGACACCATGTCTAATTTGATTTAGGAAGGGCATTTTAACCTAAGCACCAAGCTTAATTTAAAATCCCTTGGAAGTAAGATCATCATTCCTAAACTAAGCACCATGCTTAATTAAGAGATAAATGAAACTACTCCAAACCTAGACATATACTAAAGCAAATAAAGGTAGCATGAGAACATTTATAGAGATCTACTCAAGTGGTGATGAAGTAGTGTGATTAGTATTTAAGAAATTGAGCGTGTCTCAAAGGTAGGGACAACCAACATAGCAACATGGCAAAGGATGTTTTTATGTAAAGTACTCCCCCAAGCTTGAATTTTGCAAAATTCAAGTTTGGATGAATTTAATTCAGTGTTGTATAATGATTGGTTGGACATACCTTGTGCTTGTCATTCATCCAATCTTCTTGCTCTAATCCTGGAAAGGTTAGTGACAAGAATACCCGAAGGAATTTTTTACAATTATCCTTATATGCTCAGTACACAAGGTAATGTTGCAAATAATTAAAAGCTCATGTTACGATCTGATCAGTACTTATTTTAGGACACTAAGCTTGTCCTTGGGAAACCATCAATTTATGTCGGCGAAGTGGTTTCCCCTCCAACGCTGACCTATATCAAGATCAACTCAACGAGATCTGCAATATTTATTATAGACATATGCATCAACAACCACCCTTTTAAAGTTTTTATAAATAGAAAGGAAGAGGGGGTTGGAGATCTCGAATGTGGTGATGTTGGAGAGACCAATAGATTGGAAAGATGTTGCATATGAGCATGGAGCAAATGAAGTGGCTATGAAACAAATTCCATGCTCATTAATGTTTGGAGTGAAATCCATGTGGTATGGTGAAAATGGTAAGGTGAGTGTGATAAAAAAGGAAAAGAAAAAGGATACACGAACGACTTGGTTTGAAACTAGCACAGCTACCGTTCCCCGGCAACGGCGCCAGAAAGCTTGTTGGGTATTTTAAACACAAACAGAAAAATCCGCAAGCGCACGAATACCGATGTAGCTTTCACCCGGGAGTATTCCAGAGTATCGATTTTCCATAGGGAACGTGAGTGTACTAATTGTTGGCATTTCTTAACGTCATCACTAAGAACAGGGTTTAATCCGTCCTCAGCAACGATGTCAGAAATGTCGTGATAACACTTACTAATGCAATCACCAAGATTAGAGTATAAATCTATCCTAAGCAACGGTGACAGAAATGCTTGTTAGCGTTTCTTAGCGTCGCTACCTAGAATAGGGTTCTGCTCTACTCATGATAATGACATTGGCAGTGTTATATTGGCAGATCCGTAGCATCACCACCTTGAATAGGAAGCTAGATCTACCTTCCCGATAACGGCGCCTTATTACCGTTAGGGTAGGGTTCCAGTTCTTAATCATGGTAGTGGCACTAGGATTGCCATGTTGGTATTCCTTAACAAGTCACTAGCTTGGCGCATGTCTAGCAACAGTGTTAAGTATATACCGGGGTGATAGTTCCTTAGGTTTGGAGTTTAAGTACCGCAAGCGGACGGGAATTATCGTGTAGCATTTCAACCCGGGGATTTACCGAGTGTCGTATTTATAGGTTCGCTCTAAGGAAGGCTTAATATGTTAAGGATTCTAAGATAAGCATAGATCAAAGTAATTATGATAGCAATAATGGAATCAAAAGTCATAGCAGGTGATAAACATTTATATGTAGAATAGTGATCCATCACAATCTAGGCATGGCATATGGGCTAAGGAATAAAAAGAAACTAAAAGAATGAATTGAATCAAAGAATAAACAAACAACCTATTGGAGCAGGTGTGGTCCTAGATACAGATCATGTCATAGAACAAGTTAATCATGTAAATATACTACTTAGATCTAGTCCTGTGTTTAGATGGTTTGGGAGGTTACGCGAGTACTGGTCTGCCAGCAACCTCCGCAACTATTTAGACTCCTACACCCTAGCCGAACGTGGGGGAATGCCAAGGATGGACAGGGCTGTCACCACCTGCTGCCATCCCGTCAACCGTGGACTAGGACAATGCATTTACCTGGCCTTTACACCCAAGCACCAAGCTTACATGCAAAGAACCTACTCGGACTCCCCCAGGTCCCCGACCCTACGGATCGACAGGTAAGAAGCCCGAGCCTACTCAAAAGAGCATGATAAACCCCCATCTTCACACAAAGCTATTTCTAGGCAATTAATTAACATGAAGCAATTAGACTAAAGTCCTAAGTGAGAATAATACAACATACACTTAGCACTAGTTCATATAATACACTACTAGCCCTAGGGTAGCATTATACTATAAGAACTATATACTAAAATGTATGTCATATCATTTTCACTAGAACTATATTCTAGTTCATATGCTAGCATCATAAAACAGGGCCTATGATCTATGTCATATACCATAGCATAAGAACTATACTCTAGTCCATATGAAGAACTATATCGGACATGATAAGGCATGGACTTGGAGTAAAGATATTCTTTATTTATACCCAAGTTTCTCTCCAAGGAGCCAAGCCCTCCTTGATAGCTCACCCAACTCTCTCTCTAAAAGCTAAAAGGAAAAACTAAGAAGAGGTAGTGCCCAAGTGTCTTGAAGGTGGAGTGTTGATTGTGAATGTGATGAGATGAATGGAGCCACCCTCTCCCCCTCCTTAAATAGGTGGGGAAGGTCGGTTCCCTATGGTGTAAACTGCAATTTGCACGCGGGGACTGCGGGAGGATAGGCTCAGCACCGCCTCTGTGAAAGGCGGTGCCGAGATGGGCTGGGCCAGGGTCGGTCGACCCTAGGGGGCGGCTGCCCCCTGGTGGGCCCTGCTGGCCCCGGCACGAAGCCCGTTGCCTTCCTCTTGGGCCCCTGACTCCAGATCCACCTGCAAATTGATGCACTTCTATATTGGGCTTTTGGGTACTTGTTTATTTGCGCATTTTTTTGACGTGTCAGATTGCGCCTTTTTATTTGCTTTCCACCTGTATGCCTGTATATGATCTGCAAAACACAACTTGAAATACATGTGGAACTTGGTAAGCATTTAATAAGTATATGTGAGTAAAATACATGCTTTTCTTCCTTTGCATGGACTATGTTGGTGGGGTAAATATGTCATTAAGAACCGCCAACACTGATTAAGATTCAAGATCGCCCAAAGATAACTATATAATTATTTTTGGTGGGAAGAGAGGAAGTTTCCTGAGAGTTCTCTAGTTGAATCAAGAATTACTTCAAAGATTATTTATTTTGGAACATCAGAACACTAACCACAGAAAGAGATGAGAAGGGGGCTAGGAAGCTCTGACTACGGTCCTACAAACACCGATCCGAACGAGGTGGAATACGTCGACCATTAGGGCTGTCACTACCCTAGGGCGACCACAACAATTCGCAGGATTGGGTGCAATTCCAAGTAATTGCAAGACTAAACACCACGTCTAATCTATTAATTACTACTCTAGCGTTTCAAAGACTAGAGCACTTGATGCAAGCGGGAATCCAATAAATAACTTGAATGTAAATAAAAGTAATTAAAGAACTCAAGAATTATGAATTGAAGAACTTGGAGAACGATGAAGAACGAACCAGTTGCTGTAAAAGTACAATGTTGAGGAAGATCCGACAGATCCGGCTCCTCCTCCGCTCTCCTCTTTTCTCACCCTATTTTCTAGATTACAACTAGAACTTACTAGAACTAGAACTAGATGAACTAGAACTAGAACTAGATGAACTAGAGGGATCCTCTCTACTTGGATGAATAATTGAAACCCTAGCTTGGATTATGTAGAAAAGGTATGTTCTCAAGGGGCCAAGGGGCCTGCTTATATAGCCCCTCCAAATGAATGTGGGCCGTCGGATCAAACCGATCTTAATCGCACGGTTTTCCTTAATCCTTTAGGTCGGTGGAGTATGATCCGCGAGGCAGAGCCTGATTGGCTCCTGTAGCTGGGCGGGCGGCCAAGGGGGGAGGGCGGGCGCCCTGCCCCCGGGCCCGCTCGGCCTCCCGTTCGTTCTCGTGGCTTCTGGAGTCTTCTAGTTGATAGAAAATTGCCGCACACATTAATATCTCTATGTAAACCTGGCGTGTGGGCCTTTCCTCCGTATTTCCTAATAATCCCCTGCAAAAATAGACAAACACCAAAACTCATGGAATTCTGTGAGATAAAACCCTAAGTCTAGGTATCGGTTGCATTTGGATCCTTTTCCATGATTAATTGACGGTTAAATGTGAGCATTAAGGACCGTCAACAAGGTCCAGCTTGGGGGATCTAAAAATCCTAAACCCTCGACGGGAGGTAAATTGGTATTTATCCACATCATTTAAATTCTTGCATATTCAATTCTTGCATTAGTCATATTTATTCATAGCATTATTATAATCAAAAGCCCCATATAAATAATATTTATGGTGTGTGACAACCCATATTTATTAATTATTGTGGAGGCACAAAAATATTTTCCCATGATCATTTTCAATAAGTTTTAGTTCTCATAGTTTTTCTTGCATTATATTTATTTATAGTAACCTTCTAGAAGCATGACCCACACCCCTTGGGTCCCACATGTCATACACCGTACCTCACACACATCTCATTATTTGATCGATCAACATTTCTCCACTCACCAGACATTTTTCCACCGTCCAACTACCACCCACTCAACGTTATTTTGCGTAAGATCTAGCAAAGGAGCGAGTGGAGAAACATCAGCCACAAAGGGCACCAGAGGAGGGCGCCTGCCCTACTGTAGAGGGCGCCCGCCCTGTCTCCCCAGCCTCCTATAAAAGGCCACCTCCTGCCTCCATCTTCATCACACAAGCAATCCAGAAAACCACGCAAACTTCAGTTTTTGGTTTCCAGAGAAGAAGCTCTAGTAGTGAAGTAAGGAGAGTAGAGGGGAAGAGAAGAGTGGAAGAGAGGTTGGTAGTTTTTGTGTGAGAGCAAGGTCCATTTAGTAAGTAGTGATCCTGCTGTCCAAAGCGGAATTAAAAGTTGCTTAGGGGGAAGTGTTGCCAAAATTAAAATATGTCTTGGACGACTAACCTCTGGATGATTGACATCTTGGACGGCTAAGCACTAACATTTTTCTCTGACATTTCTCCACGAGTTTTTGTTTGTGTCAATTTTTCTGCAAGATGTTGAAGAAGATGAAGAGCGCGGGCAAGGCCCTCAAGAACCTGGGTACGAGGAGTTCATCCAGACTCTCCTCGCACCAATCGGAGATGAGCATCGACCCGATACCCTCGCAAGCTCCATCGTCTTTGTCTGGTACATGAGTCAAGGTTCTCCTCAAGACAGGAGACCTTTGACTGAAGACCCACAGGGAGAAGGAAGTTCTCCAGTAGCTAAAGAAGAGGGAGTTCATTCACACCCCCACTCTCGATCCTATCCTGCTGCAAGAAACAGGTATGGATACCAAATTTCACTTGATTTTCTAGATGATGGGATGGACAAACTTTTGGGACATAACTGAGCTGGGTTCCCGTCTTCTCACTATTGAATTTCTCTGCACTTTGTAACATTATGAGGGGGGAATCACTTTTCGGATGTTCAAACAGGACATTTTGTTGTCTTGGAGAGAACTGAGCGACCATCTCGGTTTCTCTTCAAGATGCATTCTGGACATTGACTCCGATTTGCCGAATTTTGAGAGGCACCAGTTCTGGAGGGAGATTTATAGGGATGGACACTATGTTCAAGCCCGAACCAGTGACATGGAACATCCTACTCTCCGGATGTTCTACAAATGGCTCGGGTATAACCTTTTCCAACGCGATGATATTAGAAAAGTCAGAGTAGGAGATTTGCAACTTATTTATGCTGCTATAAATAAAACACCCACTTCACTTGTTACTCTTTTGGTTTCTCATTGGCTTAGTATACCTAGTCTTCAGGGACCGGTCGGTTCTACTTCACTCATCACTCGTCTAGCCTCTAGTCTCAATTTGCTAGAAAATTCATCATTGGAATTCATTGACGAGTTACGAATTTATCATGGCTTTGACACATTTAGCCAAGCTCATATGCTGAAAAAAGAAGGGAATCTCATGTATATGTTGTACGATAATAAAGGTAAGATTCGGTTACCTAACACGAACCTTGGCCTCTATGTCATTCAAAATTATTTGATTGAGATTGCAGTGTCACCGGTAAACCAGAGAGCTCCACAGCGAGTGGCATCCGAAAGGATGACCATCCATCAAGAACGCACCTGGTATGGAGCTGATCACAGGCCGGAAGAAGCAGTGCACCTGCATTATCACAACTAGAACCCCCGAGTTCTTCGGGACCCGTGGGTTCAACATGCTCAGCCACAGGAGCCAACACAAGAGACGTGGCCAGATGGCCCAGATCACCAGTGGGCGAACCCGCCTTTCCGTACAGGCAGGTACACCACTGATCCATTTGGAGCTTCAGGGTCTAGGCCCCAGCCCCAATTTGATGCAGGAAGGTACTTCGACGCCTCCTATGTGTTCTCCAACAACTACTACCAAGAGGCCGACACCTTTTTCAACCGCACCGACAACACCCTTCTCACCATCCAAGATAGGCAAGCAGAACATGGATGACTCCTGGAACAACAACAAAAGTGGAACCAGGACCACGCCGCTGCAGTACAAGGACTGAGGCAAGACACCATGACAATGAACGACAACATCACCACTATGATGTGATTCTGGAACATTGAGTAGGACCGACACAGCAACATCCAGCTCGGGGGAGTTCCTCCCCATTTTACCGACTAAGTTTTTATTTGTTTTTCTTATTTATTTTTCTGTTTTTAATATTTCAAAAAAAGAAGATGCATGACGGAAATGATGAACAGTTGCTCTGTTTACTTACTTTCAAGTACCTAGCTTTCATATTAGAGTTCTCCTAAGAATTGCTAAAACTTTAAATTTAATATCTATGGGAGTATGAACCTGAAACTAAAGTCTAGGTAAGAGAAAGGCAAGATATAAAGTTTGAGCTACTGTTTATCTTGTTCTTACTGCACTAAGTTCTGGAGATTTATTTTGAAAACGTGCAAATCACATGATGAGTTCCTAGCATCACAAAATTTCTACCACAACCATACTTGCTATAACATCTTTTGCTACTTATATTCACATTGAGTTTGATCGAGCTGTGTAGACCCTTAGGAGCTTTTCATGTGGTTAAATCAAGATATTCACTTGCACACATCTACTACACCATCCACTACCATTTATTAAAATTGCTACAAATATTATCACACACTGTCCGAAGTGTTGTTATTCTCTCTCTCCAAAAAGATTCAATGTAGAAGAGGCATGGGTTATGCAAAAAAATATGCGAGAAAATAAAAAGGGGCAAGTGCCCGAAACCTTGAAAAAGAAAGAAAAAGAGTGAGACGAGAGGTAAAAATGGACAAGTGTCCGAAGTAGAATTAGGGGTACAAAGATGCCCACTTGAGTGGAAAAAATGGATAAGTGTCCGACACTAGAATTAGGGGTATTTACTACCCACCTGAAAAAAAGAGAGAAAAGAAAAAGATAGCCCATGCTCTCCCAAAGCAAAGATCAAGAGAGGAGGAGAGATAGCAATATGAGGAGCAATGAGAAGTAAGTTTTATCATTACTTATATATTTTCACCATTACTATCATTTACTCCACCACACATGCACATCTTGATTTAATTATATGCTGAGTTCCTTCGGATCCATGGCTCGATTAGACAACATATGTATGAGCTGTTTTTCACACCTATGAGCTCCACATAAGCATTCCCTTAGTTATAGGTAAGTGACATTTCTGGTAAGGATCCACAAATACCATATATAGAGAGATTTGAGAGTATCATAGCTGTGAACTCTGAGCTTTATTTTTGAAAATGTAAGCAAAACTCCAAAACAAAAGTGAAGTATAGACAGGAGGAATAGTGCTTGACTTAATTATTTTGTCTTTCAATTACTTAAGACTTAAGTGCAGGTACTAAGCTCCATGACACTTCACTTTAATCTGGGAGAATTTTTATGTGAAAGCATGTGTGCCTGTCAGGAAAGAAAACATCAAAGCAACTCCTGATCCATCTGAGTTTAGCTGTTTGCTCAGGGACGAGCAAAGGGAAAGCTTGGGGGAGTTTGTTGATGGTCCTTAAGTGCCAAATTCAACCATCAACTAAACATGGAAAAGGATCAATATGCACCAAACACCAAGAATTAGGGTTTTATCTGACAGAACTCCACAAGTTTTGGTGTTTGTCTATTTCTGTAGGGGGTTACTAGAAAATATGGAGAGAAGGCCCACACATCAGGTTTACAACGAGATAATTACGTGCCGCGCAATTTTCCTCAACCTAGAAGAGTCCAGAAGCCACGGGAGCGAACGGGAGGCTAGACGGGGCCAGGGGAGGGCGCCCGCCCAACCCCATTGGGTGCCTGCCAGCCTTAGTGGCCAATCTGGCGGGTCACGCGGATTGTTCTCCACCACCTCTAATCTTCAAGGAAAACCGTGCGATTAAGGTCGGTTTGATCCGACGGCCCACATTCATTTGAGGGGGCTATATAAGCAAGGCCTCTCCACCCCAGGGGAGGACGAAAAATCATTATTAGAGGAAGCCATCAAAGTTAGGGTTTAGGAAGTTCCCTCCAGCAGAGAATTAGAATTAGCTACTCTCGATTCCTTCAAGTTCTATAGGATTGATTAGATAGAATTAGAGAAGTAGAGCATTACGCTCTGGATTTCGGATCTTCATCAATAAAGATTGGTATTATTTCATATCTTTCTCTACTACTTTATTGTAATTGCATTATGTCTCTATTTATTATGTTCTTAGTTTGCTCTAGTTTTATATTTGATATAGTTATGATTGATAATGGGTTCATGTATAAGTTTGCAAAGCGCTTAGCTCTTGACTCGAGGGAGCTAAGTGCTAGATCATATGTGGGCATAGTGCTTAGATATTATTTACCTACAAATGTATCCTATTGGCTGTTGACGGTCTTTAAGTACCAAATATAATCATCAAATAAATAAAGAAAAGGATTCAAATGCAACCAACACCTAGACTTAGGGTTTTATCTGATAGAATTCCACAAGTTTTGGTGTTTGTCTATTTCAGCAGGGGGTTATCAGGAAATATGGAGGAAAGGCCCACACGTTGGGTTTACATAGAGATATTAACGTGCCGTGCAATTTTCTATCATCTAGAAGACTCCAGAAGCCACGGGAACAAACAGGAAGTCGAGCGGGCTCGGGGGCAGGGCGCCCGTCCAGCTAAAGAGTCCAAACAGGACCCGCCTCGCGGATTACGCTCCACCGACCTAAAGGATCAACGATAACTGTTAAGTCGATGTCGGTTTGATCCGGCCCAGATTCACTTGAGGGGACTATATAAGCAGAGCCCCTGGCCCCTGGAGGAGAACAAGTTCATTATAGAGTTGAGAGATGCCCTCGAAGGATAACCTTTCCTCTACATAGACAGAGCAAAAGCTAGGGTTTGGAGATGAGAGCTCTCCTCTCATCTCTAAACTAGAGTAGATCTAGATAGTAGCGAGATGGAGAGCGAGGGAGGATTGGAAGAGAGGCCGGCCTGTCGGTTCTTCCTCTGGTTTTACTTCGCCATGATCAAGCTCTAATTAAGCTTGCTCATGGGATGACTCTGGTAATCTACTTCTATTTCATTATACAATTACTATTCATGTATGTTCTGGTTCACAACTCTTTTGAGTACTTTAATCTATAGGACGCTATAGGTGAGAGTTGTAGTATTACTTGTGAATATCCCCTTTCTAGCCGGATCGTGTGGTAGGCCACGTAGGTGACAGTTACGTTGGTTCCCTGTAGTCCATCTCCTGTTAGCAGGACTGGCAGGGTTTATCGGCCTATGGATAAGCATCCTTTGTGGTGTATTCTTATCACGTGGTTCATCCCAGACATAGACATACCCCTTTGAAGTAGAGAAACCATAGTTATCCTCTCTATTCTCCTATCATCGCCCATATACTAGATTGCTCTACTCTCTATTCCCATATTATCAACCATTGTTATCTTACCTTTAATATTGTTCTTATTCATTTTTACCATCTTTCCTATTTACACCTACCTATCTATCTAGGTTAAGTTAGAGCATAGGTCAGTTCTCCCGTTTCCCTGTGGATACGATAAAACCTTTAACCGGGTAAAAGCTTCAACGGTATCCGTGCGCTTGCGGATTTATCTGTGTGCGTATAAATACCATAGTACACTCTAGTGCCATGCTGGGGATGACAACCTAGTATTCAAGTGGTGTTAGCAAGTGTCTACAAGCATTTTTGGCTCCGTTGCCGGGGAAACGGTTGCTGAGTTGACTACGAATTAGCTTAATCATTTTGTAAAAAATATAAAAAATATATTTTTCCTTTTATCTTTTGCCTTATCTCTGCTATTCTTTCTTCTTATCTAATCCTTGATCTCTGGTCTATCATGAATGCAAACATGTCTATCTATCAGTTTCATAGACCTACGGGCACACATCTCGAACCACCAAAATCTTCAAAGCCTATCAGAGCATCTAGTTTTGAGATAGACCCCGAATACATAGAATTTGTTCAAAAACAACCTTTCTTAGGAGAAGTTGAGGAAAACCCATACACACACCTTAGAGAGTTTAATCGAGTCTGTGACCTCCTTCGCATAGAAGGCATGTCCGATGAGACCCTTAAATGGAAGCTCTTTCCGTTCTCTTTAACAGGAAAAGCTAGACAATGGTATAAACTCAAACTAGGGAGTGTTCATGGAAATTGGAAGGAGTTATATAATAGTTTTCTTTTAAAATATTTTCCAATCTCCAAAGTGGCAGAACTTCGGCGTGAGATTATTTCTTTTAGACAACTGGAAGAAGAATCTCTTGGCAAATCATGGGACCGCTTTATTAACCTTACTCTCACTGGCCCAAAGCTTTCTATTCCAGAAGAAGTTCTTCTAATTCACTTTTTTGAGGGCCTTAGTAGGGAAAATAAGCAAACCTTGAATACAGCCTCTAGAGGATCCTTCTGTTACCTACCTGCTAGTGAAGCTAGGGATTTAATTGATTCATTGAGTGGAAAGTTTCCTAGCATTTATATCCCTGAGAAATAGAAAGAACCAGTTCCTAGATAAGAAGAAGAAGTTTCGATAGCCAGATCACAACCACTTCAATCCCAAACTTTAGCTATCGATCCTAAACCATCAATACCCCAAAATTCTCCAAGAGAGGAAGGAATTCCGACCTTAAATCTTTCAGATACTGATGGTTTAGACTTCTGGTTCCATAAGAGACCTTCAAGCAGGGATAATTCAAATCCTTGCAATAATGGTTCTCTTAGAGAATGTCCTGGTTCCTGTTATGATGAAGTCGAGGATGACATATCAAGTGAAGGAGAGCTAAACCATATAGAAGATTCTATGTGCTCCCCTTCCATGTTCACAAATTCTAAATCCATCCTTCACCTTAGAGACCCCTCTTATCCCTCTCCTTTTAAGTCTCATGATGATCCTACAATCCATCAAGATGATCAAACCATAGAAGTCATAAAGACTATGAGGATGACATGTCAAGTAATGTCATAGAAGGAGAGCTAAGCCATATAGAAAATTCTAACACCTCCCTTTTCCAGATCACAAGTTCTAAATGGCGAGAATGTGTAGAATGGATGGATAAGGAAGAAGCCTTAATGGATTCCGACTTTGGCTCAATTTCAAATGGTGAGTTCTTGACTCCCTTTGAAGATGAGATTCATCCAACTACAGAAGAGGACATAGCTGAGACAAATCCAGGAGAAACTCCGAACATTCAGATTGGAGACGAAGATAACATTAATGAGCATGGAATGTATTTCATAGCCACTTCGTTTACTCCATGCTCAATGCAACATCTTCCCAATCTATTGGTCTCTCCAACATCACCACATTTGAGATCTCCAACCCCCTCTTCCTTTCTATTTATAAAAATTTTAAAAGGGCGGTTGTTGATGCATATGTCTATAATAAATATTGCAGATCTGGTTTAGTTGATCTTGATATAGGTCAGCGCTGGAGGGGAAACCACTTCGCCGACATAAATTGATGATTTCCCAAGGACAAGCTTAGTGTCCCAAAATAAGCACTGATCAGATCGTAACATGAGCTTTTAATTGTTTGCAACATTACCTGGTGTATTAGGATAATTGTAAAAATATTCCTTTGGGTATTCTTGTCACTAATCTTTCTAGGATTGGAGCAAGAAGATCGGATCAATGACAAGCAAGTACAAGGTATGTCCAACCAATCATCATACAACATTGAATTAAATTCATCCAAACTTGAATTTTGCAAAATTCAAGCTTGGGGGAGTACTTTACATAAAAACATCCTTTGACATGTTGCTATGTTGGTTGTCCCTACCTTTGAGACATGCTCAATTTGTTAAATACTAATCACACTACTTCATCTCCACTTGAGTAGATCTCTATAAATGCTCTCATGCTACGTTTATTTGCTTTAGTATATGTCTAGGTTTGGAGTAGTTTCATTTATCTCTTAAATAAGCATGGTGCTTAGTTTAGGAATGATGATCTTACTTCCAAGGGATTTTAAATTAAGCATGGTGCTTAGGTTAAAATGCCCTCCTAAATCAAATTAGACATGGTGTCTACGTTAATTTTTGAGCTGATAGTATGCTATAGTAGATATTGGATATTTTGTTGGACTAACCCCTGCAGGAAAACTTTAAATATCGACCTAGGAAGTCCTGAGACAAACCCACATTGGAGATAAAGGAGACACCTGAAGTTTAACAATTTACACAAGGAAGACGTAGCTCATAAGAGATGATCCATGGTGGGTGCCACAAACACAATGCACAACCGCTAAGAAAGGAAAGCTTCGACAAGGTGATATTGTACCATCACTCTTCAAGTAAGGTAACATCTTAAGGTACTTGACTATCACTTTTATAAGCTTCTTCTTGGTTCTAGTGTTCACATGAATAAAAGAGACAAACATGTATGATTTACAACTCTAGGTTAACCAACCCAATCGATTCAACATGTTTAGTCCTTCCACCTTTGTGATCCCACACTCCTAATCATATGAGCTAAAATATTGCATACTCAATCTTTGGAAGATATATATATATAAAACATTAATATAGATAGATTATCTTTCCATTAGTTGAGCGATATGATCTAACAAATTATTTAAATACTACACTCATGATCTTATTATCCATCAAATTTGTCTTGCTCCCTATGCTTAAAGATAGAGAAGAATAAATATACTTTTGGTTCTGTTGGTGTTTTCCACCAACAGGACCCATGCACTTGATCTCTGCCTTGTCTCTATGAGCAGGTACACTTGGAGCAAAACATGGTGGAGTTTTACAACTCCCAGATTCCACCAAGTGAAAGACCTATATCTACAAGCACAAACACACTAAGCAGGATGCTGCTAACACCGCACTTCGAACTACTGGGCAAACGAAGAACATGGGTGACACCGTATCAAGAGGTGCAGACGTCAAGGTCCACACCTGAATCGAAAGACGCACCTAAACAATGAACACGGTGAGTAGTCTTGTCCAGAAGACTTAAAAAATTGGATCCTTGCTGGAAGGAAAAATCAGTATTTATCCATATTTATCTTTTCTGCATTCCTTTTCCTTTTTATTCCATCACTTGCATTAGCATATTTACTTTTCCACATTAGCATTAGAAAAAGAAAACAAAAATAATTGTTCGTTGCACTGCATCATAAAATAGTAAGCCCCATGTGAGTATGCTCGTGGCATAAAACCCAAAAGTACATTCACTGTGGTGGCGTAAAAATAAAATAAATATATTCCTGTCCTATAAAAATGGAAATATAAAAATAAACTTATGATCCTACCAAAGAGAGTAATATTTATTAGAGGAAGCTCAACATGATAAAGGCAAAGAGATTTTTATGCTGGCACTTAACCAGTTCCACAAAGCTTTGCTATCTATTTGAGCTCCACAGAATTCAAGGATCAAAGAAGACTAGCAGACGGAGGACATCCTAATCGCAGTCAGGGTGCTGCCTACATTCAAATACACCTCCACAACCTGCTAGCTACATCAGAAGAAATTACGTCAAAATTCAGCTTGGGGGAGAGCACACCCATTTATCCAGCTAAGTGTTTCTACTCGCGTTTATACTTAACTCAAATAATAAAAAGATACATAATCATAAAAACCCAAATAAAGATTTTGTGCTTATATATATCTTTGTTTAGTTTGCTAAAATAAATAAATAAATAAAGTTTGCTATGTACCCTCATGATAAGCTCTCAAATGGAAATGATGAATAGTTGCTCCGCCATGACTAGTTCTCAAAATTGAAATCTCTTTCAAGTTTAGGCATGACTGTTATGAATTAAGATTTGCTCTAAACCTGAACTTGTGGGAAGAGTACTTGATCTAATGTCTAAGTCGTTAATGGATATGATATGGGAAGGTTGAGCTGCTGTTTATCTGTTCCTAGAGATGCTAGAATTTTGTAGAATTTTATCTTTGAAAATATTTAAAATGATGCATGATGAGTTCCTGTATGATGAGAGTTTAAAATCCTACCACAGCCATATATACATGCTTATTAGACAATGAACCACACATTTACTTTTCACTGCTTATGAGAATTGAGTGTGGTCAAGTTGTGTAGATCCTTAGGAGCTTGTCATGCGGTTAAAATCAAGATTCACTTGCACGTTTACTCATACATGCTGCTTCTACTCCGGAAGTACGCATCCACATACATCCACTCCTTTCCATCTCTAGATTCACCTAAAATTATTCTACTCCTATCCAGGAGAGAATAGCCAAAAACATTATCCTATCCCTGTTATTCCCTATGAAATAAATGCTCAAGATATTTTGGTTACTACCACTTGCTACATTATTCCAGGAGGGTGAGTGCTTTGAAAAAAGTGAATACGAGGAAATAAAAAGTGGCAAGTGTCTGGAACCTCGAAAGAAAATAAAAAGTGAGACGAGAGGTAAAAATGGACAAGTGTCCGATAGTAGAATTAGGGGTACAAGATACCCACCTGAGAGAAAAGAAAAAGAAAATATAGAGCATCTCATTCCCCTCAAAAAGCTTCAAAGTGCAAGAAAGGTATGTATCCCCTCAAAAGAGCAAAAGTAGAATTAGACTTTCACCATTATTTTCACCATTATCACCATCATCACCATACACCATTCATTCGCCACACATGCACATCTTGATTTGACTTATTGACTTGTTTCTCTGGATCCATGGTTTGACTATGCAATAAATGTCTTGTAAGTATGTATTAGCTGTCTCCCACCTATGAGCTCCAGATATCAAAACTTTGTTAGAGTAGGGTGAGAGAGAAGGCAATACAAGTATGCCTCGTACCACAAATACTACATACTTTGAGAGAAGGCATATATCATCACTGCCTTGGTAAGGATCTAGAAATACCACAAAAGAGAGAATTGAGTGAGTCATACAAAGAATCTCTGAGTTTTATTTTGAAAATCTACAAAAAAACTCTAGAGCTATAGCTGATCAAGAATAAGAGACATGGCGCTTGACTAGACTGTTCTATCTTTTAACTACTCAAGACACAAGTGATGGTTGCAAGCCCCATGGTGGAAGGCAATATGAGTAAGTTTAAGTCTTAACAGTTTACCCTAACCTAGAAATGAGATCTTGTTTGAACGCATGTGTACCTTTAAGGCATGAAACCACTGCAGAAACTCTTGAGTCCATCCTTGCTCAGGGACGAGCAAGAGGTAAGCTTGGGGGAGTCATTGACGGTCCTTAAGTACCAAATATAATCATAAAATAAATAAAGAAAAGGATCCAAATGCAACCAACACCTAGACTTAGGGTTTTATCTGATATAATTCCACAAGTTTTGGTGTTTGTCTATTTCAGCAGGGGGTTATCAGGAAATATGGAGGAAAGGCCCACACGTCGGGTTTACATAGAGATATTAACGTGCCACGCAATTTTCTATCATCTAGAAGACTCCAGAAGCCACGGGAACGAACGGTAAGCCGAGCTGGCACGGGAGTAGGGCACCCGTCCAGCTACAGAGTCCAAACAGGACCCGTCTCGCGGATTACGCTCCACCGACCTAAAGGATCAACGATAACCATTTAATCAATGTCGATTTGATCCGATGGCCCAGATTCACTTGAGGGGACTATATAAGCAGACCCTCTGGCCCCTGGAGGAGAACAAGTTCATTATAGAGTTGAGAGGTGCTCTTGAAGGATAACCTTTCCTCTACATAGACAGAGCAAATGCTAGGGTTTGGAGATGAGAGCTCTCCTCTCATCTCTAAACTAGAGTAGATCTAGATAGTAGCGAGATGGAGAGCGAGGGAGGATTGGAAGAGAGGCCAGCCTGTCGGTTCTTCCTCCGGTTGTACTTCGCCATGATCAAGCTCTAATCAATCTTGCTCATGGGATGACTCTGGTAATCTACTTCTATTTCATTATGCAATTACTATCCATGTATGTTCTGGTTCACAACTCTTTTGAGTACTTTAATCTACTGGATGCTATAGGTGAGATTTGTAGTATAGGTGTAAGCATGGTGCTTAGACCTAGATTACTTGTGAATATCCCCTGTCTAGCCGGATCGTGTGGTAGGCCGCGTAGGTGACAGTTACGTTGGTCCCCTGTAGTCCACCTCCTGTTAGCAGGACTGGTAGGGTTTATCGGCCTATGGATAAGCATCCTTTTGTGGTGTATTCTTATCACGTGGTTCATCACAGACATAGACATACCCCTTTGAAGTAGAGAAACCATAGTTATCCTCTCTATTCTCCTATCATCACCCATATACTAGATTGCTCTACTCTCTATTCCCATATTATCAACCATTGTTATCTTACCTTTAATATTGTTCTTATTCAATTCTACCATCTTTCCTATTTACACCTACCTATCTATCTAGGTTAAGTTAGAGCGTAGATCAGTTCTCCCGTTTCCCTGTGGATACAATAAAACCTTTAACTGGGTAAAAGCTACAACGGTATTCGTGCGCTTGCGGATTTATCTGTGTGCATATAAATACCATAGTACACTCTAGTGCCATGTTGGGGATGACAACCTAGTATTCAAGTGGTGTTAGGAAGTGTCAACATTGGCCGGGTCGTGTGGTAGTTCATGATAGTGACAACTTCGTTGATTCTTATATTGTCCACCCTCCGTCAGTAGGACAGGCAGAATTTGTATTAGGAAAAAGTCTACATGTCGACGAAAGCTGGTCGGCAGTCTACCTTGGGGTATACCCGCGGTAGTAGTTTATCGGTAGACGGTGCGCAAACTACGAACTCGATGGTGACGCAAGACGCAGACAAGCTTTTTATCCAGGTTCGGCCGCCGAGTTGGCGTAATACCTACGTCCTGCGTCTGGTTGTATTGATTTGTGTTGAGAGAATCTGATGTCCTAGGGGGGTCCCTTGCCCCTCCTTATATAGTCTGGAGGGCAGGGTTACAGATCTGGAAACTAATCCTAGTCGGTTACAATTGCCATGGATAATTCGATATCAATTCCTATTCTAACCGACTAGAATCCTGCTTGATCTCCCCATCTTGTTTCCTTGCGCGAAACTCCAGGTTGTCGGATCAAGCCTTGAACTCGTCTCGTAATGGGCCAAGCTTCCTGGCCGAAGTCTAGCCGTAAGGGTATAGGGGTTTATACCCCCACAGCTAGTCCCCGAGCACCATGTATTGTGATGCAACACGCCGTCTTGAGCTTCTTCGATCAGTGAGACTTGACGTCTTGAATAAGTGGGAAAGTCGCCCAAACAGTTGCAACGGTTCTTTGACCAACTCGAAAGACAGTTGATCAACATTGACATCGAAGAAGCGAGTTGTTCGAAGAATGCATGGTGCTCTAAATTAAAAAAGATTTCTTTCCTGGTGAAGTGTGCCCACTTTACTTTTTTGAAAGGTATAAACATCAAAAAAGCAAGCATATTCACCGCAAGGTGAAGTGTGCCCACTTAGTCCCCGAGCCTGGTAGTAGGTGACGTAGGCACGTGGTGCCAGGGTCAAAAGAAAATTCTCCAAAGTAGTTTTGAGACTGAGATGCATCGCTAGATGCATCGTACCGATGTAGTCCCCGAGCTTGCTGGAAGGCGAAGTATGAGCCTTGTAGCAAGGTCAAAATTGAGTTTACCAGTCCCCGAGCATATCATGCTCGTCTGCAATTGAAGAGACCAATCGACCAGACCCCAAGCACCAAGTGCGCTCCTTGGAATTCTATGTTGCTGTACCGTACGACCAGTCCCCGAGCATCGAGTGCTCGGTGGTCGGTGCATGCTTTAAAGCTTCGAGCTGATAAACTGGGCGACCAGTCCCCGAGCGTCGAGTACTCGGTGGTCGGTGCAGTCTTTAAAGTTCCGAGCTGATAGACTGGGCGACCAGTCCCCGAGCGTCGAGTACTCGGTGGTCAGTGCAGTCCTTAAAGTTCCGAGCTGATAGACTGGGCGACCAGTCCCCGAGCGTCGAGTACTCGGTGGTCGGTGCAGTCCCCGGATTGTTGACTCTCTGGCATATTTGTCTTCTTGTTTTTGAAAAGATCTTTCCAGTTAAAGTTGACGTGACGAGGCCTCCTGACGGGGTGTCAGACGGATGCATGAAAAGTTGCGCCTGGCAGCTGTGCAGCCGCCCTTTGCATGGTTTGAGAAAAGGAAACCATCAATTGGTACGAAAAATCCACCGCATTAATTGTCCATAATCATTGTAAACCGAAACGCCGCATCCGCCGCATGGCCCGCCCACTTCCCGAGAATACAGGAAGTGGGAGAGGTGGAGTTGCGGGCTATAAGAGCCTGATAGTTCCGCCTGTACTGCTTACCCTGCCATTGCCTTCAAACCTTCCGCTCTCATCTCCTCCAATTGCCTGCATCTTCCTAACTCAAGCCCACATTCGCACCTCTAATGGCGAAGAGCGACTCCAGGAAGAGGGCCGAACTGATGGCCAAGGAGTGGAAAAAGTCTCGCAGCACCACGAAATCTCTTGGTGACCTCGTCGATATGGGGCTTCTGCACGGCGCGGAGCTCGGCGGCTGGAGGGCACCGGAGGGGGAGAGCTACCCCGACCCTCGCGCCGGTGAGATCGTCGTATTTGAAGATTTCATTAAGAGAGGCTTTGGTGTCCCTGTTCATCCTTTTCTTCAAGGTCTTCTTTTGTACTATGAGATCGGGATTTGCAATCTGCACCCGAACTCAATTCTCCTTATTTCCACCTTTATCCACCTGTGCGAGGCCTATGTTGGCATAGAGCCGCACTTTGATCTTTTTCGGTATCTTTTCTGCTTGAGGAAGAAGGGAGCAGTTGGGGGCTCCAAGGTTGCAGGTGGAGTATACCTCAACCTTCGTGATGGAATGAAGAATCGCTACCTGCACTGTCCATGGAACACTTCCTTGACCGAATGGTACAGGAAGTGGTTCTACATCAGGGAAGAACCGGGCAGCTCCACGTTCTGCGACGTGGGATACATTCCTAAGAAGAGGACGAGCTGGACCGACCGCCCGGAGTTCGACGGTCCAGTGGCGGATCTCATGAAGCTGATCGACTGGTCGCGCCTGGACGGGCTTGGCGTGGTCGGCAACTTCATTTGCCGCCGGGTGATGCCCAGCCAGAAGAGGGTGCACTCGGCGTACGAGTATGCCGGAAGCGTGGACCCGACCAGGATGCGGCCGGAGATCTTGGAGAAAGCGGAGGTACAACAGCTGTTGAACGAGCTGTTTAACTTCGCGGATGGAGGCTTCATCCGTGGCAGTGATCGGGTGCAAGCCTTCAAGTTAGGACGACCAGCACCAAAGGTATGTAGCAGATTCTGTTTTAGCATTCGTACATCGTCTACAGCTGACTCATCTACGTTGCTTTTGCAGATCGGCGATGTCGACCGGTGCACAGTGTATGTATCACTGGCACCGGGGATGGAAAATCCTGCGGGAGAAGTCCCGCCAGAGGAGGACGCTGCTCGGTGTACTCATTACACCAGCAGTGAAGAAGACCAAGCCCGCCCCGTCCCGACCTCCGAGGAGAGGGTAGCGGGGAAAAGGCCATTGCCGGCAGATCCCTTGCCGACACCGGAGCTGCCGGCAGATCTACCGGCGGAGAGCAGCCAAGCACCGAAGCGTTGTCGGCTCGTGCGGATCGTCGACGACGACGACGACGAGGAGGCTGCGCCGTCGTTGGTCCGACGGCCTCGGAGCCGCCCAGACAATGCGCCGGTCGCCACTGATCGAGTGGCCAGCGGCACCGCTGCCCCGCAAGCTGTCGAGATGGGGGCACAGGTGCCGACCGGCCGGGCGAGGAGGAGGTTCACCGCGACCCACCGTCGGTCAGACCTGTAAGTGTTCGACTTACGTATTTCGGACTCCTCTTTGACTTTTTTTTTTGAAATTTCACTTTTGTTCCTGTAGTGCGGCATCGGATGTCGACCCCGGCCAAACTGCCAGCCAGGGAACGGGCGAGCCTGCCCGCGGTTCTGGGGATGCGGCCCCCCAGACCACAGAGCAGCCAACAGCTGCAGTCGCGCCTGGGAGCACCGAGGGGCTCCCGAGCGCGGCACCGACTACGACAAGCAGCCCGACCAGGGCTGGAGAGGCTCCCCCAACTTACTCCTCAGAGAAGGGAAGATCTCCGACCGCTCCTCCTGCCGGGGGGAGTGAAGTCCCCACGCCGCCCCGAGCAGGAGCCTCTTCGGCTGCGGGCTCCCCAGGTCTGGTCCAAGGGCCAGTAATACCTAGGACCACCACCGGGGGTGACGCAGCACAGGAGGAGGAAACCCGGGTGGCCTCCGATGATGAGGTGGAAGAGATTGAGGGTCGTCCCCGTGATGGCCGCCAACACGTGTATGTGTGGCGCCAACGCGGGGATCACTTTATCGGGCATGAGGAGCTCGCCGAGACCGAAGAGGCCGCCAGGGTGGAGCGCGCGGCCAAGCGCCTCGTCGACGAAGTCAAGGTAAGCGGCTTTTTGTACTGCTGTACATTCTATTCCTTGTCTTGCATGGTCGTTATATGCTTGCTTTGTAGGGCGCAATGAAAACGGCGAAGTACCGGAAACGGTGCTTTGACCAGATAGAAGGCGTCATGGCCGAGAACAAGGCCCTTGCCGCGGAGGTAGACCGGTTGCGGTCGGAGGTCGGGGAGAAGGTGGCCGAGATGAGTGCCGAAAAGGAGCGTCGTCTCGACATCACTCGTCGTTTGGCCGACCAGTACCGGCTGCAAGAAGGTTAGTCACACGCTCCGAGCAGCTTTGCGTACTAGTATAGTTTGCTTTGCTGACCAGTTTATGATTCATGCAGACTTGGAGGAGGAGGTGGCGCGCCTCCGACAAGAGAAGGAGCAGCTCAGCCAACAGCTCGCCGGTGCGCTGGAGTCCGGGCGGCGAGCAGGAGAGGAATTGGGTCGAAAAGACCGGGAGCTATCTGGTAATGGGTGCCGCCTTGTTGGTTGCTGCCTGCCCCTTTGTTGGTTTGGTATGCCGAAAATAACGCTTCGTTTCGTTTGCAGTGCTCAAGGTGAACGCCAAAAAGCACCTGGATGATCTGATCAAGGACCGGGACTCCTGGAAGGTCAACTGTTGCAGGATCTGGAAAGGAGTGTCCCCGGTCCTAGACCTGATCAGTCCCGAGCTCCCGGAGAGCCAGCCCCGCGCGCCGCAGTTGACCCCGGTCGAGAAGGCGCAACGGGCGTGGGACTGGCTCCAGCAGTTTGTGAAGGACGCCGGGGAGTTTGCCGGCGCGCACGTCCTCAGCATGGTGCGCGCCCACTACCCCCTGGTCGACTTGAGCAGGCTGGAGAAGGGGTACCCGAAGGAAGTCGGCCCACAGGAAGCGGACGAGCTTCGGGGTAGTCTGCTGGACTTGTCGCCGACAGTGATCGGCGACATCAATCTGTGCGGAACCGCCACTCCTCCAGACCAGCCGAGTTCAGATAGGTCGGCCAGGGAGTTGTCGGGCGCGTCCGTTGCGGGAGATGGGCGGTCGACGCCTGCGGTCTCGACCAGCCAGGCGCCGGTGGCCCCGACCCCTTCGTCCGGGCAGCAGGGCCAGGCGGGTGATCAGCCCGAGCAGCTAGGCCAATAAAGTAGTCTGTAGGAATAGACTAGTGTCTGCCCGTCAGGGTATTTATTGTAAACTTTGTATGTAAAGTTTGTAATAAAGTTTGCTTTTTGGCATGACTGTTGTTTTGAGCGCTGTAAGAATATCTGAGTGACGTGTCACCGTATTTGTCTTGGTTGTCGCTAAGAGCATCCATTGCAGGAGTTTTGCCGAGTGCTGTGTGTGACAAGGTATAGGCAAAAAATAGAGAATTTCATTATCAAAAATTATAAGATACTTACAAAAGAAAGTCATTAAAACTTTATGGATAGAAACGTCGCAGTTTGTCGATGTGCCAAGAGTTAGGCACTCGTGTTCTGTCTGGGTATGCCAATCTGTAGGACGTAGGTCGTGTGACCTCGGTCACCACGAAGGGTCCTTCCCAGGTAGTGGATAGCTTGTGCATTCCCTCCTGGCTTGTTTTCCATCGAAGCACCAGATCGCCGACCACGAAGGAACGGTCCTTGACATTCCTGTTGTAGTATCGCCTGACTGCCACGAGATATTTTGCTGTTCGGAGACATGAAACTAAACGCTTTTCCTCCATGCAATTGATTTCGAGTTCTCTGGCGTTGTCCGCGGTCGCCTGGTCGAAATGCTCGATTCTAGGAGATCCGAAGTGTATGTCAGACGGCAGGACCGCCTCTGCACCGTACACCATGAAGTAGGGAGACACCCCTGTGTTTCGACTGGTCTGAGTTCGGAGGCCCCAGACCACTGCCGGCAATTCTTTCATCCATCGACCGGGTGCTCTGTCATTTTCGGTGTACAACCTTTTCTTTAGGGCGTCAACGATCATTCCGTTAGCACGTTCGACTTGACCGTTGGCACGTGGATGTGCCACTGACACATATTTTATGACTATGCCTCTGTCATCGCAGAAATCCCAAAAAGTGGTGCCAGTAAACTGAGTGCCCAGGTCGGTGATTATGCTGTTCGGGATGCCGAATCTGTGTATGATTTGATTGAGGAACTCTACAGCCTTCTCGGAGGTTGCCTTGACCAGGGGCATGTATTCAATCCACTTGGAGAACTTGTCGATTAACACGAAGACAAACTTGAAATTGCCCGGGGCTGGTTTAAATGGTCCGATCATGTCAAGCCCCCAGCAAGCAAAGGGCCAAGACGACGGGATGGTTTGAATTTCATGGGCAGGTACGTGGGTCCTCTTAGCGAAAAACTGACATCCTTCGCAATGCCGAACCAGTTTTTCTGCGTCGCCGACCGCGGTTGGCCAATAAAAACCTGCTCGGAAAGCCTTTCCGACCAGCGTTCTAGATGCGGCGTGATTGCCGCAGGATCCAGCGTGTATGTCCTCCAAGAGCTTGATACCATCATCTTGGGGTATGCACTTGAGCAGTACTTCGGAGCTTGCGTTTTTCCGCATGAGTTTTCCGTCGACCAGGATGTAGTTCTTTGATCGTCGGATGAGGCGCTCGTTCTCTGTTTTGTCCTGAAAGCCTGTCCCGTCTGATATGTTGTCGGAGTGGCGTCATCTATGAGCATTGCCTCGGTGGGTTGCTTGTCGACCAGGGGGGAGCTTACGCTCGGCTCATGGATGTCCTGGACGAAAATACCCCGCGGGATTTGGGCCCGAGATGAGCCTAACTTTGACAACGCATCTGCTGCTTGGTTCTTATCCCGGACCACGTGGATGTACTCTATGCCATAGAAGTTAGTTTCCCATTTGCGAATTTCTTTGCAGTAGAGATCCATCTTCTCGTGGGTTGCGTCCCACTCCTTGTTGAGCTGGTTGATGACCAAAGCGGAGTCGCCATAGACATAGAGGCGCTTGACCCCCAGTTCAACGGCTAGTCGTATGCCATGCAAGCATGCTTCGTATTCGGCGACGTTGTTTGACGCCGGAAAAAGGATCCGAAGGACGTAACGGAGTTTGTCCTTGTTGGGTGATACGAACAATATCCCAGCGCCTGCACCGTTGATGTTCAAGGACCCGTCAAAGAACATTGACCAGTGGTCTGAGACATTGGGAACGGAAGGCTCGTTGAGATCCGTCCATTCGGCAATGAAATCGACCAGGGCTTGAGACTTGACAGTGGTGCGACTCTGGAACTCCAGGGAAAATGGACATAATTCCATTGCCCATTTCACGATTCTGCCATTGGCGTCTTTATTGCGCAGGATGTCCCCGAGAGGGAAGCTGGTTGTCACCAGGACTCGATGGCCGTCGAAGTAGTGCTTCAGCTTTCTTGACGTTATCAGGATGGCGTATATAAGCTTCTGTATTTGTGGGTACCTGGCCTTGGACTCATTTAAGACTTCGCTTATGAAGTAAACGGGTCTCTGGACCTTGAAGACGTGACCTGGTTCATCTCGCTCGACCACTATTGCCGTGGAAACAACCCTGTCGGTTGCAGCAATGTAAAGGAGTAGGTCTTCATTGGGCTGAGGCGCTGTGAGGACAGGTGGTGAAGTGAGGAAGGTCTTAAGCTGAGTGAACGCAGCGTCGGCTTCCTCTGTCCAAGAAAATTTTTCTGACGCTTTCAATAGTTTGAAGAAAGGGAGGCCTTTTTCTCCCAGCCTTGAGATGAAACGACTGAGGGCGGCCATGCATCCGGTTAGCTTCTGAATATCCTTGACGTTCTTCGGTGGTCGCATGTCGAGTACGGCTTTGACTTTTGAAGGGTTTGGTCGTATGCCGTCGCGACTGACGACGTTGCCGAGCAGTAGACCGGAAGGAACGCCGAAAATGCATTTCTTGGGGTTGAGCTTCCACTTGTACCTATTGAGTGCCTTGAAGGTTCGGTCTAAGTTGTCGATTAGGGTGCTCGCGTCCCTTGTTTTTACGACCACGTCGTCCACATAGGCCTCGACGAGGTCATCGCGAATCTCGTCGTGGAGGCATTGCTGGATGGCCCTTTGATAAGTGGCCCCGGCGTTTTTGAGTCCGAAGGACATGGTCGTGTAGCAGTATGCGCCGAAGGGTGTGATGAAGGATGTTTTGATCTGATCTTCTTCCTTTAGCGAGATCTGGTGATAACCAGAGTAGCAGTCTAGAAAGGAGAGGAGTTCGCATCCGGCCGTTGAGTCGACCACCTCGTCGATGCGAGGGAGACCAAAAGGATCTTTAGGACAGTGTTTGTTAAGATCAGTGTAATCAACACACATTCTCCATTCATTATTCTTTTTGCGTACAAGAACCGGATTGGAGAGCCAATCGGGATGATACACTTCTTTTATGAATCCGGCTGCTAGAAGCCGTGTTATTTCTGCCCTAATAGCCTCCTTTTTGTCACGAGCGAACCGTCGCAGTTTTTGCTTGATTGGTCTTGCGGTCTTCGAGACATTTAAGGAGTGCTCGATCAGGTTTCGTGGGACACCGGGCATGTCTGCGGGTTTCCATGCGAAAACGCTCACGTTGTCCCTTAGAAACCTGACGAGCGCGTCTTCCTATTTTGGATCCAGGTTGGCCCCGATGAGGGCTGTCTTCTCGGGGTTGCCTTCGACCAGCTGCACTTCTTTGTACTCCTTGGATTTTGAGTTCTTCCTGGCTGTCGCCTGTTCGGGTAATCGGAGCTGGTCGGGAGGTAGCTGTGCGGCTTGGTTTGCTGCTTCCGCCATGCGGATTGAGAGGTCGATTGCCTCGGTGATCTTGAAGCTTTCTTCTTCACAGGTGTACGCAGTGTAGACGTTGCCTCTGACGGTTAGGACACCCTTCTCCGTGGGCATCTTAAGGACCAGGTATGAGTAGTGCGGGACTGCCATGAACTTTGTCAGTGATGGGCGGCCCAGTATGGCGTGATAGGTCCCGTCGAAATCCGCGACTACGAAGTTTATGAACTCCGTCCGGAAGTGGTCGGGTGTGCCGAATTGGACAGGCAATGTTATCTGTCCGAGGGGCACTGAACTTTGACCTGGCAGAACCCCCCAGAATTGGGCGTCGTAAGGTTTTAGTTGTGCCGGTGATATCTTGAGGGCGGGCAGGCTGTTGCGGAAGAGGATGTCGATGGAGCTTCCCCCGTCCACGAGCACGCGCTCGAATCTAATGCTGTTGATGCAGGGGTCAAGAATCAGTGGGAAACGACCCGGCTCTGGGATAGCGGCCCACTGGTCCTTCCTGCTGAACGAGATCTCCCTGTGGGACCACGTGGGAAATTTCGGATCTGCGATCAGCGCGTCCGTGCTGTCTATGTTGAGGCAGGCTCTCTTTAACAGCTTTCTTTCTCGCTTGGACTCAGTGGAGACCTTGCCCCCGAAAATGGAGTGGACCACGTCAGTGGGGCTGACGTATTGGTGTCGGGGGTCCCTATCTTGGTCCTCATCCTCATCTTCGTGGTCGTGCCCGTCGCGCTTGTTGTTTTTCTTGGCGGAGTCCTCTTGGGCGGCCCGCCGTGTATAGATACTTTTGAGGACGCGGCACTCTTCCATGGTATGATTGGACTTTGGGTGTAGCTGGCATGGTCCCTTCAACGTTTTGTTGTAGTCTTCTTGGTAGTCCCGTCGTCCATTGGGACGTTTGACCGTATTTACTTCGTGGTCGTAGTCGCGGGGGCGCTTTCCTCTGAAGTCGTCGCGGCTGTCGCGCCGCCGATCCCAACCCTCTCGGTGATCGCGGTTGTCGGAGCGGCGGTGATTTCTGCTGTCGTAACGACCACGACCGTCATCTCTCCGGGGAGGCTGGTCGGGGCCTCTCGCATCGTCTCGGATTAGTTTTTCTGCGTCGTCGGCATCGGCGTAATTTTTGGCCGTGGCGAGGAGCTCTGCTACCGTTGTTGGACGCTTGCGCAACAGCTTGTTCCTCAGCGCTTCGTGGAAACGCAGGCCCTTGATGAAGGCTGAGATGGCCTCGTCATGAGAAATCTTCGGGATTTTGAGGCGCATATCCGAGAATCGTCGGATGTAATCGCGCAGAGGTTCGTTCTTCCTGTCCCTTATCCTTTCAAGGTCATATTTGTTTCCAGGCTGCTCGCATGTGGCGATGAAGTTGTCGATGAAAGCCTGGCGTAGCTCTTCCCAAGAGTCGAAGGAGTCCTCGGGCAAGCCGAGAAGCCACTGATGACCAGCCTGGTCGAGGACTACGGGGAAGTAGTTAGCCATGACGTGCTCATCCCCTGCCGCTGATCGGACGGTGATTTCATAGAGGGTGATCCAGTTCTCTGGATTTTCCTTGCCGTCGTATTTTTTAAGTTTTTCGAGCTTGAAATTGCGGGGCCACACGACCTGGCGGAGATGTGAGGAGAACTGTCTTAGACCCGGAGGACCGTGCGTTGCATCGTACTCGATGCGGCGCAGGTTTTCGTGGACTGCTCTCTCTGCGGCGCGCCTGTTGATGCGGTCCCGGGCATCTTTGGGAGGGATGTTGTGGCGGAGATCCCTGTGTTGATCTTCTTCTTGGCCGCGTGCGCGGTTCTGCTGGCGGCGGCCATCGGCGTCCCGACCACCATCGTCGCGCCGTGAGTCCCCTCGACGGTTGTCGGGGGAGCGGCTGCGGTGACGCCTGCTGGGTGAGGCCCGGCTACGATTAGTCTGGTCGGAGGTGGCCCCCGTATAAGAGACGTCCTGGACTCTCTTGAGCAGAGTGGCTGTCTGTCCCATCGCGGCGATTAAGTGTGCTCGGATGCTGGTCCGGACTCCCTGGCATTCGGGGGTATCAGGAAGCCGATCTAGGTTAGCCATGGCGATAGCCACGTTGGCGCTTGGCGTTTTGTAGACTGGCTGGTCCCCGACCATGTCAAAGGCATCGTTGAGATTATTTGGTGGCATTTGTTGTTGCTCGTCCGCACGTCGTCGGGCGCGATCGGCGTTACGCTGTTCGCGGAGTTGCCTCTGGTCATCTGTTTCTCCATCAACGTCCGGTTCGTCGGCGCTGACATTGAACACAATATCCCCTCGGCGGGGGGGGGGGGGGGAATATCGGGAATCGGTCGAAACCCGGAGGGTGTGAAGGAAAATCCAGGTCGTAGTCCTCGTCTTCGGAGTGTATAACCTCGGTGGGGACGGAGCCGGTGCTTGAGTTGGTGCTGGAAACCTGGTCGTCCCGTATTTCTCGGATTGTCACCATGTTGACGTGGTGACGATTGTTCCTTGTCGGCGCCCAAGCCGCCTTGCTGAAAACGGATTGGGTGTGCCATGAGTAAACAGAGGCCGAGTTGTTCAGGCCGCAAGGATGGTCTTCCTCCCTGAGCTCGACGGATCGTCCTGAGGGGGTTGAGGTTATCGTCAGAGACGTTCCCAGCCGTTCGTGTGTGGCGACACGAGTTGGCTGGCGGGATTTGAAAAAATCCGCTGGAGCAGCTTGGTCGGGCCGACACAGAACTCCATCTATTAGCTGGGAAACTTCGAGTAGCTTGGAGTCGACGCGATCGAGCGCTTGGAGAAGGTCCGAGCAGTCGATCTCCTTTCCCTTGCAGAGTGGGAACGGTGGTCGGGCGCTTGGTGCCGTCGTGCGCGTGGTCGGAGACGGCGTGATCTCAGATTGGATCTGGGTCTCTTTCGAAACCGTGGTCGCGAAGCCGCCGCTGCACGTCGTCCACGTGATCTGGCCGACGGTGAACGTGAGGCCTTCGGGCACGGTCGCGGAAGCTGGGATCGTGACCATCTTGTTCACCGGAAAAGTTGCACGCACACCCCCTACCTGGCGCGCCACTGTCGACGAAAGCTGGTCGGCAGTCTACCTTGGGGTATACCCGCGGTAGTAGTTTATCGGTAGACGGTGCGCAAACTACAAACTCGATGGTGACGCAAGACGCAGACAAGCTTTTTATCCAGGTTCGGCCGCCGAGTTGGCGTAATACCTACGTCCTGCGTCTGGTTGTATTGATTTGTGTTGAGAGAATCTGATGTCCTAGGGGGGTCCCTTGCCCCTCCTTATATAGTCTGGAGGGCAGGGTTACAGATCTGGAAACTAATCCTAGTCGGTTACAATTGCCATGGATAATTCGATATCAATTCCTATTCTAACCGACTAGAATCCTGCTTGATCTCCCCATCTTGTTTCCTTGCGCGAAACTCCAGGTTGTCGGATCAAGCCTTGAACTCGTCTCGTAATGGGCCAAGCTTCCTGGCCGAAGTCTAGCCGTAAGGGTATAGGGGTTTATACCCCCACACTACATAACCCCCCAAACTATCTACGGTGGACTACTTCACCCCCCTAACTATGAAACCGGATATTCTACCCCCTGAACTTTCAAAACCGGTCAAATAACCCCCTCGAGTGGTTTTGAAGGGTGGTTTTGTCTTTTTATTTTTTATTTATTTTTGCTAAATCTTCGAAAAAACATAATAAATCATAGAAAAATCATAAAATGAAAATTTCAATTTTGTTGGACTTTTGATGAGTAGATCTACACAGTGAATATATAATATGGTATACTTTAGTACAAAATTTTTGCTGTAGCTTTAAATCTATGTTTTTTTATAATTAATTTGAATAATTCATATATGCAGTTCCTGTGGTCCAATTGTGATAAAAGTTTTATGGTGGGCTCATTATTGTATGCTTGAACTATGGTAAAAATTTCATACTCATTGGATCACGTATAACTTAGTTATAAATAAAGAATAGATTTAACAAGAATAAAGCGAAATAAATTGATAACTAAGTTATACATGATCCATTGGGTATGAAACTTTTACCATATTTCAAGCATATAATAATGAGCCCACTATAAAAATTTCATCACAATTGGATCATAGAAACTGCATATATCAATTATTCGATTTAATTACAGAAAAATATAGATTTAAAGCTACAACAAAAACTTTATACTAAAGTATACCATATTATATATTCACTGTGTAGATCTACTCATCAGAAGTCCAACAAAATTGAAATTTTCATTTTATGATTTTTCTATGATTTTTTATGATTTTACGAAGATTTAGCGGAAATAAATAAAAAATAAAAAGACAAAACCACCATCCAAAACCACTCTAGGGGGTTATTTGACCGGTTTTGAAAGTTCAGGGGGTAGAATATCCGGTTTTATAGTTCGGGGGGTGAAGTAGTCCACCCTTGATAGTTTGGGGGGTTATGTAGACTTTTCCATTTGTATTACAGAGTAAGTCTTGCTATGTTCTGATTTACTTTAGCAATGTTCCTTATACATGAATAAAGAATCTTTTGTGCTATATATGATCTTGTAGATGCCTAGTGTAGATTGTGACTCAGTAGATAGTAGATACTTAGAATCCATTCTCTAGCGAATCCGACGTGACCTTACATTTATATGGAGTAGTCTATTTCTAATCACTGTGTTATTTACGCATGAGCTTATATTTCATTATCTTTATTATTATGGCTTACCCCCTGCTAAAGCAAGTGACTGTGTAACGAGTTTCTCATTAGTAATCATGTTATTGCAAGTTTATCTCTAGTCTATGCCTTGATAGATTTTACGCTTGTTTTCGCTTTCATCGTTCTCTTAAGCAAAATATAAATAACGATACCCGGAATACTTTTCCTGGTGAAATGCTACAAATAGGTATTTTATCTATGCGCTTGCGGATAGAATAGATTATTTTCTAGAGAGCCTTCATATTCATAAATACCTTAGTACACTCTAGTGCCATGCTAGGGATGACAACTTAGTATCCAAGTGGTGTTAGCAAGTGTCAACACTTGCCTGATAAGACGATATTATACAAAGTTTACCAGAGTCAAAACCAGAGTGCATTAGTTATTTCCTTTTTCTTGATATGATATAGCCTAATTGTAGGGTTAAGTTTATATACTATGTCATCATCACAATTGTTCCATATGGATTTGATATTTAAAACCTCTGGGGAAAATGTGACACTAGTATGATATCTGTGTGCTTGCGGATTATCCTATTTAAATCTATTTAAATGGAGTGCAGTTAATTTATACAAACAAACAATTTTTGGCGCTGTTGCCAGGGAACGGTTTGCTGATTTTGACTTAGTTTAGCTTAATCTTGTATTATACTTTTATATTTTCCTATTTTTAACCCAGTCTCTTCATTATTTTTGTGTTCATCCTTATGGATGTTTTTAATTCTATTGCTATTTACCTTTATGGCATGTGCAAAAGCTTAAAGCATAAACCTTATCATAATATCTATAAGTTATGCCCATGTCTACATACTATACCCTTCTCAAATATATCATGGGATCATCAATCCTGACCTTGGTTTGCAAGGCCCCATGTTTATTCAACATTTGGGTCTTACCAAGAGTTACAAGGAATCCCTTGATTTATCTTCTCGAGACTCCTTTCTTAAAAGCAAGAGTTTATGCTCAAAAGAGTTGCTCTGGCTATTTTTGAACTCCCCAAAAGAAGAAAAGGATTTATTATCTAAACGAAAAACAGAAGTCTTGATAACTAAAATACAATCACATCATTCTTAAGATTTAGCTATCAATCCTAAACCTTTAAAATTCCACTTTAATGATTTAGACTTCCAATTAGCCAAGATGCTCATAAATCAATGCATCTCAGATCTTCCCAAAAGAGTATCTTAGGAAAAGCATCATTAACTTCCTTTCCTTCCTAAAAAGACATTGGGAAGAATTCAAGGATGGCATGCCAAGTAGTGCCATAGAAGGAGAGCCAAGCCACTCAAAAATAAATTCTATCTTCTCCCCTTCTATGTCCATATTAAATGTCCTTGAACCCATCTCCAAACCCATCCTTGACCCCAATAAATCTTTTTATGCTCCTTCTACTAAACTTCATAATGACCCTAGAAATCCATCAAGACATTCTAAGAATAGGAGTCATGAAAATTATAGGAATACCCAAGAAGAGCAACGACAATAGCAGGAACACATAGAACATATTAGAAATACATATGCTATTGTCAAAGGATGGAAGAAGATGAAGTTTTGGCACTAGCATCTAAACTTGGTCTAAATTTAAATGTTATGCTGAAATCAATTTCTTTGATAAACAAAACTCACCCAAGTTTAGAGAAAGCTTTAGACGAGACCAACCTTAGGGACATGAATTCATGGGAAATCCTAAAAAATAAAATATCTAATAAATGTCATAGCCGTGAAATAATAGAGGCAAACTTATTGCCTATAGACAACCATGAAGAGACACCCTTGGAGTTTTAAAAGGGAGATCATATTGTCGAGCATGTGAATTATTTCATTAAACACCCTATCAGACCCATGCTCATATGAGAAATCTCCTGCCAATTAGTCTCTAATGTTATCACACACGAGATCCTGAGCCCCCTTATTCTAACTATTAATAAAATCATTAAGAGAGTGGTTGTAGACACATAAATTTACCATAAATATTGTAGATCTCATTGTGGTGAATAATACACTTAGAGTGGTGTTGGAAGGGAAACCACTTCGCCAAACCACATCTTGAAGGTATCCCAAGGACAAGCTTAGTGTCCTAAAACAAGCACTGTTTAGACCATGACATGAGTGTTCTTCTACTGTGCTACCCTTGTTAGTTGACCATAGAATTATAATTATGAAAATATTCCTTCGGGTATTCTTGTCACTAACCCTCTAGGATTAGAGCAATAAGGTCAAAGGAGTAACAAATGAAAGGTCACTACTAGAGAACCCCCCCTGTAGCTACGCTTTTTTAGACAATAGACACGCTTTAATTTGTCTCTATAGGAATATAGGCATGTTTTATGAAAACGTGTTAGAAGCGTCTTCGTATGGACCGTGTCAGGCTCCGTATATACGATTTTCATAAGCGTATATATTAGATGAACAGACATTTCATAGACACGTTAGATGCATGTCTAAGTATATTGATACGCTTTTATAGATACACATTTAAAGTGTGTCTATTAGTATACTTACGTCGTATAGTAACATTTCGTTATGTGTGAAAAAAATTTAGAGACAATATTGTAGATACATTCATAATTCGTGTCTACTACATATGTCACGTTTTGTAGTGATGCATTATTGTGCATTAAGGAGTATAGAGATGATATAGTAGGTGATGTGGAAGTTGTCGTGAAAGGTGATGTGGCAACTGACATGGAGAGTGATGTGGCAACTGACGTGGAGAGGTGACATGGCAGCTGACGTGGAGAGGTGACGTGGCAGATGAGACGTTTTATAGTAACGTCTAAACGCGTGTTAACAAAAGTAGAAACAATATTGCAGCCACGTTTTTATTGCATGTCTACATATATCGATACGTTGTTTAGTAATGTCATAGCATGTATTAAGACATGCAGAAACGATTTCATACATATATCTATACTTTGTGTGTAGTAGTGTAGACACGTTATATTGTAACGATTTATTACATCCCAACAAGATATTTTCATATATATATATAGTGCATCAAGATGAATGTAGACATTAGAATATGTTTTTATTTTATTTTCTATTTTCCATGATTAAATTGAAAAGTAAACCATCAATGTATTACATTCGCCCTTGACAAAACATCAAGGATTTGACTAAATCGATAGCCAACATGTCCATCACAAAACAAACAATTGTGTTCACAAAGAAGCATAGACAAAGTGGCAATATCATACAAATATTATTTAAATATCTTTTAACTAAAACCTATCTTGTTCACTTTGAAATTTCTATTATGCTTCCCATCTAGCTCTGTCCCTGTGCTGCAGATACCAACTTGTTGCGAGTACGAGATGAACTTCTAGCTTTCTTCACCTACAATGGAGCATGTGTTAGATGAATAACTCAATTTGAAGATGATTCAGCCACATGTACTATTTGAAATGAAATAAAAAAACAAACTTACATGTGTACTTGGCCAAGCAATAACATAGCCAATAGCATCAATTAGTGTACGGATCTGATCAAATTGTCTAGGTATCTCCTCATCTCCAATATTGCCACGCTCAATATTCTCAAGGCCTTTAACATAAACTCCCCAGTATTCTGTTCCGAGCTTTGTTCCTAAAATCTCTCTTCGGCTATCAGTAGTCACTAACCTCCCTTTGGCTACAACTCTGCCTTTGTTTATTAGTGAAATAAGATAGACTTCCTCTTGTCTCTACAAATTATAAAACATGACCATATGTTCTTTAAAAAGGTAACCAATGTGATTTGAAAAGAAATAAGACAAAGGAAAACACATACTGATTCTGGTATGCTCATGTTGGAGGCTTTAGTCCTTCGAGTTCTCTATAATAGAAATGATTTAAAGCAACAAAACATAGCATCACTTATTCAGTTTCAGCCACTATATTTCAAATGAAACAATATTACATTATTAGCTTGGACATACCATGTTGTGCAATATGGGATCACATGATAAATTCATGATTACATTTTCGTTAGGTTGTGCCTCCTGTAAGCATAGTTTAGCTAAGTTAATATGGAAAAAGAAAATATAAATATTAGAGGCATTGAATTAAGCAAACAGTAGACCGAATCATGTATCAAGAATGATGTTATTGGTGACAACAGATATATTTCTAGATTTTTGGCATGTGCATCGATAGTCGAGTAGGCCTTTGTAGCATACCTTTGAAGTTGTTTTCTCATGTGGTGTAGATGTATGGACTTCAGTTTGTTTAGGACTTCCATAGACAGATTGTTGTTGCTGGTTGGCCTAAACCATGTTTTACAAGACATTAGCAAGAACTTAAATATTATTATAGCTAATGACAAAGTAGGTATACCTGCACTTCAATTGTTGGAGAGTTCACATCAGCATCTGAGTCTTCATGGATGCCATCAGTATGTATGGAAACATAATTTTCAGAGATGTCATCATCAGTACACTCATGGTCATAATTGTCACCTGCCTGAAAATTTTGAACCAACAAGGTTAAAAAATTAGCTCTTATTCAAAGGGAGAGAGGGGGGCATGGTTCAACATATGCTTACTTTATCTTGTAAAGCTGCTCCCATTGCCTTTATCATATCGTCTTCTGGATACTTTTTTGACATAAAAGTAACCCAGTACTTCATGGCACCACTCATGCATTCCATCTTATTTTCCAATGCATTTACTTTCTCTTGGTACATTCTTTCTTCCTCAGATTGAGTAACAAAAGTTAAACCTTGAGAAACTTGTACTTGACTCCAGTACTTATCATCATAGTATCCACGTGCTTTAAACTCCTTGCCAACAATATCATTGAACACTTCATTGTAATCTTTGGATGAAAGACGATTACCATCATTGTTCCCTCTCCTTTTTTTTAATTCCTCATAAGATGCAACCTATTGAAATGAGTATATAGGAAGGTTACGAAATTGTAAACTGATTTTCAGATCAAGCATAAAACATTTGAACCAGAAAATGTATGTACCATCAATGTCTCCATCTTTTCTGTAGTGTATCTGCCATTCTTTTTTTTATGAGCTGCCTCCCAGAGTTCTATCCTATGAACCTTTCTTTTATTTCTAGTTTCCTGCACAATAGAGTTATTTGGGTGTCATTTCAAATCTTTTATTTGGGTGTTATTTCGCATGGAGGAGTGCTTGACCTTTTGTTCTAGATTTATAGGAGGAACCACCCGTTTTACAAGGCCATCTAGAAATCCTGGACCATCTGATGAAATAACAGACTTTTACTTGTTTGATACTGTTGGTGAACCTATTGGAAAGTGTACTGGCATCAACCTTGATAAGAAGCTTCTTGTTCAGGCTCATCGATACGTGCTGCGGCACTGTGATGAACTTGAAGATTTTCGCAGGTGCGTTTATAATTTTGGTAGAGAAAAATAGAAATTGTTGTATGACAATGCTAGCGAGTAGAGCACTATGCTATTTGGTTCTCTTAAACAGCTCACAAAATAAGTATTCTTTGACTCTTAGATAATGAGCTTCCTCTTGTTGGTCCAGAGCCGAGGGTAGAACCCATAATGCAAAATAACACTAAAGGTTAAAATGTTATGCAAATAAGTTAAAGAAAAATGCTCTAGTATAGCACTTTTCATCTACTTGAATTTCAAATTAGCATTCATATCTATGGCTCTAGAGTTCCTGTTGGTTCAGATAGCCTGAAATAAAGGAGAATGAATCAATGTAACCAGATGATGCCAACTATACGGGATAAGCTAAAATTCATTAAACAAATTGTAAAATATGAAAGAGAGGTGCAGTCCAACCTGTGCATATACACATAAAGGACAAATTCATGTATCTGCTCACAACACTATCAATTAGGTTACCACTCACACCACTATGAGCCTGTTACATATAGGCTCCTCAAAGCACATAAGTTTTTCTACTTCTTGCTCACATATATTAAGATGGTTGAAAACATGAATGATTCGAGATGATCCACGTGCAATGACTTGATGACATGACATTGATGCTATTGTTGTAGAGAATTCTTGGATGAGGAGAAAAGCAAATTATTGTGTCCCTCAACTAACCTGACACCTTCCTGCATTCAAAATTTGATGGATCAACACTTTCCTGACTGGTTGGAGCAAAAGGTTTGTACATCTAAAATTGCTGCAAATTTGGCAAGGGACTAATAGAAGTAATATACATAAGTTTTTCCCCTTAAATACAAGTTATATTAGGTGATGGAACAGGCATCACGACAAAGGTCCGAGCTTTGGCTGCAAAACCAAACAGATGTGGTGTGACATATAGTGGTTACATTATTAATGGTTTTAGGTTCCACACTTTGAGTCGTGAGGCTGCACGGTTGACACAAAACAGCGGTGTGGTCAACATTGCTGATGATGGGGTTAATTATTTTGGCAGATTATCAGATATAGTTGAATTGTCATATGCAAACTACAAGGTAGTGCTTTTCAAATGTGAATGGTATGATGTTCATCATAAAGCTGGGCTTCGACAAGATGAGTTTGGATACAGTCATGTGAATTTTTCACGGAAAATACACACCGGTGATAAATTAGAGGATGATCCTTTTGTATTTTCATCACAAGTTCAGCAAGTGTTTTATGTCGAGGACCCAAAAGCTGAACCATGGAACACTGTGGTGAGAGTTAGCCCTCGAGATAATTTTGACATGGGTGTAGAACTCTCCGCAGATGAAGAAAGTTAGACAAGGCTTGGTTTTTTTCAGTCTTCTGATGCTATAGATAAACATTGTGGGTTTTTTCTTTCTCTGCATGAGAATGAACTAGTCTATATTACTTTAAGTAGGTGTCAAACTTATTGGATTATTTTTGTTTAGCATACAAATTTTCCTATTTGATTAAATAGTGTAATCCAAGAGACCTGTAACATGGCTTATTTATTTGTTCCTTGCTCTGTCCTGGTTATAAGTTAAACAATAGCGGCAATTCAATGTTGAATTTCTAGAGCAACGGCTAGCCAATCTACTTCATGCCACCTCTTTTCTTTTCTTACATGGCTCCTACAAATCCTACTGTGCTATTATGGAAAATCTACATGTATAATAAACAAATAAAAGAATTAATCCCATCATACAAAGCTAAATGATTGGCGCAATGGTAAGACATGCTGGTCTTAATCCTTTAATGCTTACATCGAGTCTATAATCCAACATTTTTTCCTATTTATTATTATTATAAGTGTGTGACCAAATCTAGCATTTTTTTCTATTTTTAATTATCAAGTGAGTGACCATATTTTTCCCAATTCAAGTGTGTGACCTATTTTTATATTTATTATTATTATTAAGTGCGTACTCTATCAAACATGTATGCCAAACACTAGCGATTTCACTAGTATTTTTAACTGAAAGAAACCAAAACACAATTAATGTTTATACTATTTTAGCCACGAATAATTTATGAAATGTCAGCTCGAGTGAAAGATACGCCATATCAACTCTGGTAAACAATATGCCATGTTAGCTTAAAGCCCTCTCAGTAGGTTACACGTTTTCAATTTCGCATCAAAAATCGTCTCTACATGGTTAAGAACAAATTTCTAATACAAATTAAAATGTCTCTACCAGCTAGTAATGTTAAAAGCGTATCTAATTTCGTATCAACTAGCCATATTTTTGTATAGTACAAAAAACATCTCTACACACCTAACAATGATTATTTGAGACACTTTACAACGTGTCTTCATCCTACTCACGGTTGAAAGCATGTCTAACTATGTGTCATTTTTATACGTTTTTAGTTGTATGTCAGAAAGCATTTTTAGGTGTCTATTGACGATTTTGAGATGCGCTTTACAACGTGTGTAGATGTTACTGACGGTTAAAAGCGTTTCTAATTTCGTGTATTTTTAATATGATTTTAATAGCGTGTTAAAAATGTGTTTAAATATCTCTTAACGTTGAAAGTGTGTTAAATATCGTGACACTTTGATGCGTTCTTGAAATTGTGTCAAATAACATCTTTATGTGCCAACATAGAGACGCTTTTAATGTGCGTTACAAATAAAGCGTGACTACATAGGGGGTTTTCTAGTAGTGGGTATGTCCAACCAATCACTATGCAACATTGAATTACTTTCATCCAATCTTGATTTTTGAAAAAGTAAAGCTTGGGGGATATGCTCTCATAGATACAGCTCTTGCAATGTTGCTATACTATCTTGGTTGTCCCTACTTTTAAGATATACTCAATTTGCTGAACAATAATCATGCTTTTTCATCACTATTTGAGTAACACTCTATAAACTTTCATGTTACCTTTGTTTGCTATAGTATCCTTAAGGTTTGGAGTATTTTCATACACCGTTTGAATTAGGCATGGTGCTTAGTTTAAACTATTTTCTTGAGTCATAATTAGACGAGGTGTTTAGTTTGATTCTTGAACTAAGAGGTGTGTTGATTTTTACTTTCAAAGACTTTTTGAATTAAGCATGGTGCTTAGGTTAAAATGCCTTCCTAAATCAAATTAGACGTGGTGTCTAGATTGATTTTTGAGCTGATAGTATGTTGTAGTAGATATTGGAATATTTTGTTAGACTAACCCCTGCAGGAAAACTTCCAAATTCAAATTGGGAAAGTCCTGAGATGAACTCACACTGGAGATGAAGAGATACAATAATTTTGCATAAGGAATATACAACTCACTCGTAGCCAAGAAGAAAGAAGGGTGCCACAAAACATGTTCCACAATCAAAGCACTCTCACTTCTGCAGTCAAGAAGCTAAGACAAGAGAAAGAAAGGTCAAACTTCTCTGGACGATCCAACCAAGTTCTTCCACATCTCATGCTCCCATCGCCCCACACGATGGTTTGCAATCTCTAAATTTACTATTACTTTATTTGTATAAGCTTGAGCTGATTCATAATGCCGATATTTGAGAATCAAAACATAAGATGGGAAAATAAATTCAAACCCTTAGAAAGAAGTAATTAAAGCGCTATGCTAAGTATGCTCAAGCAAATTCCTTTTTGTAGCATAGAAAATGACCCTTAGGTGTGTTACAACAATGCCTTTGTCATTACTTGTATATTCCTTCGCGTATGTGTTGTCCACTAATCTATTGTAGGCATAATAATGATTGGAGTGAAAAGAGTCAATAGATTAAAGAAGCAAAAGATGGCAAAAAGAATGAGTGCAACAGAGGAGACAAGATGTGTATGAACAACTCAAGATGCAAGAGGAAGGACCACCAGGCATTTATCCTTCATCAGTTAGTGCCATCACACTCTAATAATGAAGGTAATATTCTAAGGTAAGTGGTCACTCTCTCCTCTTGATCTTAGTGTGTACATAAATTAAAACACAAACATATTAGAGTTATAACTTAAATTGATCAACCTGGTTAACTCAACATGATTTATCTTTTAATATTGTTTATGACACCGTCCTCTTAATCTCTGTCTTAACTAAACAAGTTAAAATATTATATTCAATCTTGGGAAGATGATAGTCATACTTATTTGAAAATTTATATAGAGATAGACAATCCTTCCATTAGTTAAGCAATTTCATTCTTTTCTTTCTTGTGAACTTAAATGCAATATTAAATGCTTAATCTTTTGAACTTACCACACATAAATAAGTAAATCATGTAACATAACTTTATCTTGTTTAATGTGCCTAAGGATGGAGAAAAATAAATAAAGAAATAGATTTGGTTCTGTTGGTGTTTTTCCACCAGCAGAGCCCATGAACTTGATCTCTACCTTAGTTTTGCAAACAGGACAACACATCAAGCAAAGTTTATTAATTCTACAAGTGAAAGTTCTGCGAGCATGACTGAGCAAGATGCTGTTAGCTACTATTAAAGCTCTATTTCAACCTACGGACCAAATCAAAGAACAAAAGTGACATTACCATCACTAGAGGTATGCAACCATCAAGACCTCCATCTCTCAAGATGGAGAGATACACAAAAGTGGAAGAAGAAGACCTGTCGGTAAAACTTTAAATTTGTATTCTTACCATAAGGTAATATGGTAGTTATCTATTTAATTTTCTTGTTTACATTAATAATTTCAATTTAATATTTTCATCTACATAAATATAAAAATAAAATAATATAAAATAAATCTTTATTGCTTCATTTACTGCATCATAAAATATGAAAAGCTCCACATGAGTTAACTTATGGAAACCCTGTAGGAATATTTACTGTGGTGACAAAAAGAATAATAATAATAGCTTATGTATTTACTTTCTTGCATTATGAAAAACTTAAGCTCCAAAAGAATAAATATTCTCTGTGGAGGCATAATAATACAACTATACATCATGTACACATATTTCATTACTGCATAATTAAACTAGAAAATCCTAAAAAAGAGAGAATCCTGCTAGAATCTGTTAATTCAAATCAACTTATAAGAACAATCAATCACTTACTGGCTGACCGCTAACCCATTATTAAATTCGAGCCTCGAGTTTTGGTTTTCTTTTTCGAGTGTAATTATACAGGAACAATATTATGACAAGGAGAGAGTCTATTAGTGGCACCCACCTAGAGCGCTGCTAGTTATCTCACTCTGAAGATCATCAACACCAACTATTGCAAACATCTAGCTTGGGGGAGGAGCATCCCTTAGTTATTAGGTAACTATACCTATCGGTTATCGAGTCTATTTTATATAGTCATAAAATACCAAAAATATGGGAGCACATGAAGGTTCACAATCGTATTATAAGAAAATATAAAAAAATACTAAAAAAATATATGGGCACATGAAGGTCCATGTCTTTAGAGTCTCCTGAATCCAATAGAAATGAATAAAAACCAAACAGAATACTTATCTATATATTAAGGTGTGATCATAGAGTGTGTCTATAGTCAGTCTAGTTTAGAGTCAAATAAAAATTAGAGAATAATAAAATTTTGTCTTTGAGATGATGAATAGTTGCTCTGCAATAATTCTTTTCAAGTGCCAAGTTTTCAACCTTGAATTCTCCTAAGTTTTGGACATGATTGCTGATGATCCTTAAGTACTAAATTTAACCATCAACTAAACATGGAAAAGGATCAATATGCACCAAGCATCTAGAATTACGGTTTTATCTGACAGAATTCTACGAGCTTTGGTGTTTGTCTATTTCTGCAGGGGGGTTATCAGAAAATATGGAGAGAAGGCCCACATGTCAGGTTTACAATGAGATAATTACGTGCCGCGCAATTTTCCTTAATGAGTCCAGAAGCCACGGGAACGAACGGGAGGCCGAACGGGTCCGGGGGCAGGGCGCCCGCCCAACCCCCTTGGGCGCCCGCCCACCTATAGCAGCCAATCAGGCTCCGTCTCCGGGATCGTGCTCCACCGCCTTTAATCTTCAATAATAATCGTGCGATTAATGTCGGTTTGATCCAACGGCCCAAATTCATCTGAGTGGGCTATATAAGCAAGACCTCTCCACCCCAAGGGGAGAGGAAAAATCATTATCAGAGGAAGCCATCAAAGTTAGGGTTTTAGAACTTCTCTCCCACAGAGAATTAGAACTAGCTACTCCCAATTCTTTCAAGTTCTATAGGATTGATTAGATAGAATTAGAGAAGTAGAGCCTAGCGCTCTGGATTTCGGATCTTCATCAATAAAGATTGGTATTATTTCATATCTTTCTCTACTACTTTGTTCTAATTGCATTATGTCTCTATTTATTATGTTCTTAGTTTGCTCTAGTTCTATATTTGATATAGTTATGATTGATAATGAGTTTATGTATAAGTTTGCAAAGCGCTTAGCTCTTGACTCGAGGGAGTAAAGTGGTAGATCATATGTGGGCGTGGTGCTTAGATATTATTTACCTGCAAATGTATTCTATTGGCTGGGTCGTGTGGTAGTTCGCGATGGTGACAACTTCGTTGATTCTTATATAGTGTACCCTCCGTTGATAGGACCGGCAGAATTTGTATTGCGGAGTAAGTCTTGCGATGTTTTGATTTACTTTAGCAATGGTCCTTATACATGAATAAAGAGTCTTTTATGCAATATATGATCTCGTAGATAACTAGAGTAGATTGTGATTTAGTAGATAGTAGATACTCAGAATCCATTCTCTAGCTAATCCGACGTCACCTTACATATATGAGTAGTCTGTTTCTAATCGTTGTGTTATTTACCCATGAACTTATATTTCATTATCTTTATTTTATGGCTTACCCCCTGCCAAAGCAAGTGTCTTTGTGACGAGTTCCTCACTAGTAATCATGTTATTGCAAGTTTATCTCTAGTCTATGCCTTGATAGATTTTACCCCTATTTTCACTTTCGCCGTTCTCTTAAGCAAAATATAAATAACGATACTCGGAATAATTTCCTGGTGAAATGCTACAATGAGGTATTTTATCTGTGCGCTTGCAGATAGAATAGATTATTTTCTAGAGAGCCTCCATATCCATAAATACCTTTGTACACTTTGGCACCATGCTGGGGATAACAACCTAGTATCCAAGTGGTGTTAGTAAGTGTCAACAATGACCACTTCAATATAAGAATTTACTCTGAACCTAAAATTTGTGGAGGTATATGTTTAAGTTGAGTCTAGGTAACTGATTGATATGATACATGAAGGTCTAAGCTGCTATTTATCTTATTCCTAGCATTACTTAGTTCTGGAGATTTATTTTGAAAACCCAAAATCTTACATGATGAGCTCTTGTATGATAAAGTTTAAATTCCTACAGAAGCCATATATGATACATATGGAGTTAGGAAAACCTTTGCACATTTATGCTGCTTGCTTTACATTAAGTTTAGTCAACCGTTGGAGTATACCTAATGAGAGTCTTGTCATGCTTTTAAAATTAAGATCACTCACGCACTCCACCTACATATGCATTACTCCTACTCTAAGAGTGAGCGCAATTATTTCCCATTTTCATCTAGATCCACCTTAAAAATGGTTTTCTCCTACACTAGGAGTAAACACCCAAAGATATACCCTATAGGACAGCCCCTATTTAATTGCTCTAAGTTCTTATCATTATCTCTCCGCCTATTTATATTCAAAGGATGCACGTGGCTATGCAAAAGTATTTAAAAAAGAAAAATATAATAAAAAGGGGAGTAAAAGATGGACAAGTGTCCCAACAATTAAAACAATGGGTACATAGATGCCTGCCTCCTAGATATTAAAAAACAGAGAGAGAAAGGAAAAATAAGAAAGAAAGAATAAAGATAGCCCATGTTTTCCTGTGAAAAGTTCTAAGGAGGAAGTAATTTTCAAGAGCAAAAGTAGAATTAGGATTATCCACTAAATACTATATATACACCTATCTACCATATTTCATACACATGCACATCTTGATTTGATTGTATGCCTTGATTCTCTATGGATCCATTGTATGACTTTACAATATATGAATTGCAAGTATGCTCATCCTTGTTATTGCCACTCCTATAAGCTCCACTATATATATCCTTAGTTATAGGAAGGCATAACCTCATTAATGCCTCAGCGAGATCCATAAATACTACATAATAAGAGACTTGAGGGTGTCATACAATTAAGCTCTGAGTTTTATTTCGACAAACTTGAAAACTCCAGAATATTGGTACTGTGAAGAATTTGAGACATGGTGCTTGACTTGATTGTTCTATCTTTCGATTACTCAAGACTTATACAAAAGCTGTAAAGCTCCATGGTTAAAGGTAAAATGGGTAAGTTCGAAAGTTAGACCAGAGGACAATTTATGTTTAAAAGCAAGTGTACTTAAAATAAATAAAAGTATTGTAGCAACTCCTGATCCAAGTTTATTAATTTGGCCTGGGTTGTTTGCCAAGGGACTGGCAAAAGGTAAGCTTGGGGGAATTGTTGACAATCGAGAACTTGAATACACACTAGTATAGGGTTTAAACTAATAATTTCTATGAGTTTTGCATATTCTGTGTTTTCCAGGGTTTATTTTATAGAAAGCTGAAAAGAGGGATTCAAGTGCAAAATAAACACGAGACTTAACTACAACGCAACAACACCGCCAACGGTGCCAGGAAGGCTCTAGAAGACACCCAAAGGAACGAGACTGGTAGAGGAGACAAGGTGGGGCCGGCTGGCCCCAACCTGGTGCCGATCAGTGCCCCCTAGGGTTTCTGGCTCCCGCCTTCCGGAAGCTTCCTCCACCACCTCTTTTGATAAATCTCGACCCTTGGTTAAGTCAGTTTGATCCTACGGCGCACGTCGATCCCACCAGAATATAAATAGAGGGGCAGACCCCCTCCCTAGAGGCATTCTACACCCCGGTGATTCATATTCTCTACACAATTAGGGTTAGGGTCCCTCTAGTTGATCTAGTTCTAGTTTATCTAGATCTAGTTAATCTAGATGTAGCAATTAGGAGAGACTAGTTCTTCTAGATCTAGTCTTGTTGAGAGATTAGAGAGATTAAGTAGAGGAGTAGAGATTCTGGAGGAGTTCCAACCTATCAGTGCTTCTTCATGGCTGTATTCTTCTGGACTTAGTTCCCTCGCCCGGAGCTACGTTCTGAGGTACTTTTGTACTTACCGTTCTGATTTAAGTAAGCATCTTGTTCTTATTTGTTCTTTGGTTCACAACTCATATTGAGTGCTTTGATCTTGGTCGTAACTTGGTTGAAGTAGTATTTCGTAGTGTAGGCGTGGTGCCTACGCTTGGTTTACTTGTGGATGTCTCCTGATTAGCCGGACAGTGGTAGTTCACGTAGGTGATTTTATAGTTGCGTTAATTCCTCTATAGTCCACTTCCCATTGATAGGACTGATAGGCTTATAGGTGCCTAATAGGGGATTACTCTGATTCTTCCCCTATTCTAGTTACTTGCCCGATAAGACTATATTATACAAAGTTTACCGGAGTCAGAACCAAAGTGCATTTGTTATTTCTGTTGACGGTCCTTAAGTACCAAATATAATCATCAAATAAATAAAGAAAAGGATCCGAATGCAACCAACACCCAGACTTAGGGTTTTATCTAACAGAATTCCATGAGTTTTGGTGTTTGTCTATTTCTGCAGGGGTTATCAGGAAATATGGAGGAAAGGCCCACAAGTCGGGTTTACATAGAGATATTAACATGCTGCGCAATTTTCTACCATCTAGAAGACTCCAGAAGCCACGGGAACGAACGAGAAGGCAATCAGGCCCGGGGGCAGGGCGCCCACCCACCCCCCTTGGGCGCCCGCCTAGGAGTTATAGCCAAACACGTCCAACTTTGCGGATCACACTCCACCGACCTAAAGGATTAAGGATAACTGTCCAATCAATGTCGGTTTGATCCAATGGCTCACGTTCACTTGAGGGGACAAGTTCATCATAGAGTTGAGAGGTGCCCTCGAAGGAATACCTCTCCTCTAAATAAATATTTATTTTAGGCTTAGCATCTAATGTGAGTAGAATTAGATCTTCTAGTTTCTACTAGATTGAGAGAGATAGAGTGGAGGTGTAGATCGGAGGAAGCCCGGCCTGTCGGTGTCTACTCCGAGGTTGTACCTGCGGGATCAAGTGTTCTAACCCGAGGCTTGGTTCTAGGATTCTTCAGTAATTCGACTTCTAATTCTAGTAAGTTCTTATTTTATTATTCTTTGGTTTATGAGTTTACTTTAATCTCTTCTAGTTGAGTATTAGAGTAATCATTGCTAGCGTAAAAATGGTGTTTAGGCTAGGGTACTCATAGATATCTCCTGACTAGCTGGACCGTGGTAGTAGCGAGGAACGTGACATTTTTGAGTTACCTTTGCAGACCATATCTCATTAGCAGGACGGGTAGGTTTATAGGTGCGGGTCGAACATCCTTTGTGGTGTCTACATTCCGTAAGCTTCCCCAATAGAACAGTAGATCATCCTTACCAAGGTTAGAACAAGACTACGGTTGCAGTCTTCTCTATACATCGCTCACATCGAGAAACATTCTTTGTAGCCTAAAGGGATAGTAGCAACAGATTTGGTTAGTTAGATGCACCCTTTCTCCCAGTGGTAAAAAAATAAATACGATAACTCTGGATAACCTCCTGGGTGAAATGCTCACCGATATCCGTGCGCTTGCGGATCATTTCCTTATTGCGTTACCAAATATCAAAAAGCATTTCTGGCGCCGTTGCCGGGGAGAAAGACGGTTTGTTGAGATAAATTTTAGTCCTGCTATTATCTTGTATTATACTTTTATACTTTTATTCTTTTATCTTTTTATTTTTATCTTTATGGATAACTTAAATTCCATACCTATTATTGAATTCTTTGCACCTTCGAAGGCCAGCCATAGACCATGGGAGTCAACAAGTCGTGCCCCCTAATTATGATCTGTGTCCGGAGTTGATTGCAATAGGTCAAAACCAACCCTTTTCTATAGCCGAGGTCCTATCTTTTAATAAAGAAGATAATGCACTTTTAGCTACACCTAGGGAATCTCTTAATCTTTCTATAAATTCTGGTTTAAACCTAGCCCTACAGGACCATGTTTTTTCTTGATATTTTCACATTGGTCTTAATCATATAACCTTTGGTAGAGTCTTTCTTTCTTTATCTATAAGTAAAGGAAGGTATATCTTCATTTGTGGACATCCTTCTTGTACTAGTCTTCATAGAAAAATCTTAAAGATAGAGAAGGAATCATCTCCCAGATGAGGAAAGGAAGTTTCAATAGCCGATTTCCAAACATTCCAATCCCATGATTCGGCTATCCAACCCATCCTTGAGCTTAATAATTTCTACTATGCTCTTTCTCTTGAACCTTCCGATGATCCTATGAATCTCTAGACATCCCATGCATAAGAGTCACCTAGACCACAAGGAGGATCGAGAAGAGCAACATCAATGGCTAGAGGGCATTAGAAATCCATGTGCTGTCACCATTGAATGGATGGATAAAACAAACTTGAGAGACAATCCTAGAGGAATTTTAAGCATTCATGAAGAATCATCCTTGGAGTTTGAGAATGAGAGAAACAATAGTGAGCATGGAAATTATATCATAAATACCTCACCAAATCCTTTCTCATATAAAACATCTTCCCAATCAATTGGTCTCTCCAACTTTACCGCATTTGAGATCTCCAACCCCCTCTTCCTTTCTATTTATAAAAACATTAAAAGGGCGGTTGTCGATGCATATGTCTATAATAAATATTGCAGATCTCGTTGAGTTGGTCTTGATATAGGTCAGCGTTGGAGGGGAAACCACTTCGCCGACATAAATTGATGGTTTCCCAAGGACAAGCTTAGTGTCCTAAAACAAGCACCTATCAGATTGTGACATGAACTTCTAATTATTTACAACATTGCCTTGTGTATTGAGCATATAAAGATAATTGTAGAAATATTCCTTCGGGTATTGTTGTCACTAACCTTTCTAGGATTGGAGCAAGAAGATCCGAGGAATGACAAGCGCAAGGTATGCCCAACCAATCATCATGCAACATTGAATTAAATTCATCCAATCTTGAATTTTCCAAAATTCAAGCTTGGGGGAGTACTTTACATAAAAACATCATTTGCCATGTTGCTATGTTGGTTGTCTTTACCTTTGGGACATGCTCAATTTGTTAAGTACTAGTCACACTACTTCATCTCCACTTGAGTAGATCTCTATAAATGCCATCATGCTACCTATGTTTATCTTAAGTAAGTGTTGGTTTGGAAGTACTGGACATACTTCCATTGGCATTTAAATTAAGCATGGTGCTTAGGTTAAATAGCCTTCCTTAATCTAATTAGACATGGAGTCTAGTTTGGTTACTGAACTAAAAACTGCTTGAGTAGGCATTGGTATATTTTGTCGGACTAACCCCTCCAGGAAAACTTTCAATATCAACCTGGGAAGTCCTGAGATACAAACTCACATTGGAGATAAAGGAGACACATAAAGTTTAATGATTTGCACAAGGAAGGACATAGCTCATTCATCATAGAGAGATGATCCATGGAAGGAGACAAAGTACATAAATAAGATACACACCCATTACGAATGGGAAGCTTCCACAAGGTGAGATGGTACCATCACTCTTCAAGTAAGGTAACATCTTAAGGTGCTTAACTATCACTTTTATAAGCTTCTCCTTGGTTCTGGCACACACATGAATAAAAGAGGCAAACATGTATGATTTGTAGCTCCAAATTAACCAACCCAATTAATTCAACATGTTTAGTCCTTTAATCTTTGTTCTAAGTACTACCTTCGTGATCCCACACCCCTAATCATATAAGCTAAAATGTTGCACATTCAATCTTTGGAAGATATAAACAAAACATAAATATAGATAGATTATCTTTCCATTAGGTTGAGCCACCTGATCTGACAAATGTTTTAAATGCTACACTCATGAACTTATCAACCATCAACTTTGTCTCGCTCCCTATGCTTAAGGATAGAGAAGAATAAATATACTTTTGGTTCTGTTGGTGTTTTCCACCAACAGGGCCCATGCACTTGATCTCTGCCTTGTCTCTATGAACAGGTACACTTCAAGCAAAACATGAAGGAGTTTTACAACTCCTAGATTCCACCAAGTGAAGGACCTGGATCTACGAGCACAAACACACTGAGCAAGATGCTGCTAACGCCGCACTTCGAACTACTGGGCAAAGAAGAACATGGGTGACACCATATCAAGAAGTGCAGACGTCAAGGTCCACACCTAATCAAATTATGCACCTAAAGGATGAAGACGGTGAGAAGTCTTGTCCAGAAGACTTAAAACATTGGATCCTTGTCGGAAGAGGTCAAGATCGTCGACTCAAGTCGCCTTTCCTGATCAAGAAGGACGACCCTAGTGTTCCAAGCATCGAGTGCACAATCAGTGGATACTCTTTTCAGAAGACACTCTACGACACCGGATCTGACGTCAACATAATGGCCGCAGTCACTTATCAGCTCCTGTATGGAACCAAGCCCCTACAACCATTATACATTCAGCTCTAGATGATTTTCAGGTCATTAACATGGGAGAAGACGAATACGATCCACCCATCATCCTTGGAAGACCGATCCTCAACACTATCAAAGTTATCATCTATATTGGAATAAGAGAAGTCCATATGCACTTCCCCTCTAAGAAGGTACGCCGCTATTATACTAACCCTAACTATATAGTTGAAGACTCTAAGCAGGTCAGGACAAGAAGAAGGCGACACAACCAAAACCAAAGGAGGCAAATCATCAAGGACGGATGGGTAGACTACGAAGGAGAAGTGGTAAGGTCTGAAGACATACAGCTTGAACAGAACCATCCTGAGGAGACCGTAGCACCGAGTCAGATGTGGAAAGAGAAGATAGTTATAGCCGCCAGAACCACCGACTACGCCATCAAGCGAATCCCAGGACGACTGAGAAAACGGAGAGTCCCGTTCGGAGGACTTAAAATAACCGAACGCCTTGCCAAGAGGTAAACTTGGTAGTTATCTTTTTCCTTTCAATTATTCAATTATAGTTTGCTTAGTTAATCAGGTTCATATCATCTCAAAAAGAAAATAAAAATGCTAAAAATAGTAAGCCCCATGTGAGTATACTCATAGCATAAAACCCATAGGTACATTCACTGTGGTGGCATAAAATAAATATGTTTTCATCTTACAATAAAAATATAAAAATAAATTTATGATCCTACTAAAGAGAGTAACATTTATTGAGGAGGCTCAACATGATAAAGGCTAGATATTTATGCTAACACTTAACCAGTTCCACAAAGCTTTGTTGTCTATTTGAGCTCCACAGAATTCAAGGATCAAAGAAGACTAGCAGATGGAGGACATCCTAATCGCTGTCAGGGTGCTGCCAACTTTCCAAAAACACCTCCACCACTTGCTAGCTACATCAGAAGAAATTACGTCAAAATCCAGCTTGGGGGAGAGCACCCCCATTTATCCACCTAAGTGTTTCTATTCATGTTTATACTTTACTCAAATAATAAAAAGAAGGATAATCATAAAAACCCAAATAAAGATTTTTGTGCTTATATGTATATCTTTGCTTAGTTTACTAAATAAATAAATAAATAAAGTTTGCTACGAACCCTCATGATAAACTCTCACATAGAAGTGATGAATAGTTGCTCTGCCATGACTAGTTCATAAAATTGTAATCTCTCTCAAGTTTAGGCATAACTTATAATTTAAATCTGCTCTAAACCTGAACTTGTGGGAAGAGTACTTGATCTGAAGTCTAAGTCGTTAACAGATATGATATAGGAAGGTTGAGCTGCTGTTTATCTGTTCCTAGAGATGCTAGAATTCTAGAGAATTTTATCTTTGGAAAATCTTTAAAATAACACATGATGAGTTCCTGTATGATGAGAGCTTAAAATCCTACCACAGCCACATATACATGCTTATTAGACTTTGAGCCACATATTTACTTTTACTGCTTATGAGCATTGAGTGTGGTCAAGCTGTGTAGACCCTTAGGAGCTTGTCATGTGGTTAAAATCAAGATTCACTTGCACGTTCACTCGTATATGCTGCTTCTACCCCGGAAGTACGCATCCACATACATCCACTCACTTCCATCTCCAGATTCACCCAAAATTATTCTACTCCTATTCCGGAAGAGAATAGCCAAAAACATTATCCTATCCCTATTATTCACTGTGTAACAAATGCTCGAGTTATCTTGGTTACTACCACTTGCTATATTATTTAAGGAGATGAGTGCTCTAAAAAAAAGAGGATACGAGGAAATAAAAAGGGGCAAGTGCCTGGAACCTCGAAGAAAAGAAAAAGTGAGACGAGAGGTAAAAATGGACAAGTGTCCGATAGTAGAATTAGTGGTACAAGATACCCACCTGAGAGGAAAGAAAAAGAAAATATAGAGCATCTCATTCTCCTCAAAAAGCTTCAAAGTGCAAGAAAGGTATGTATCCCCTCAAAAGAGCAAAAGAATTAGACTTTCTGCATTGTTGATGCAAAAGTAGATCTGCAAACACAAAGGGCTAATACCCGATTTCAAACGTTAAGGCGTGCAAGCCGATGTGACCTTACTATCGGCAAAGGTGATAACTCGAATACTTTGGTCCCGACAACAACGATGCGCCCGGATGCCACGGCCAAGAGGTATTCATGCAGAACTCGAGAATACGCCGAGCTTAAGTCGACGAACTCCTAATAAAAAGGAAAATATGACGAAGTCGTCAGAAAAAGTAGATGCTAGAATATGAGTAAAAACTTGTGTTTGATTGATTGATTATTACAAGGCCCCAAGGTTTACGTTTATACCCTGCTCAAAGAGCTACAATCAGACACGACTAGGACTCGAATTCCAAATTAAACAGAATCCATATACAAAATGATTTAAATAACTAAGGAAAACACAAAACTATCCTCCCGTGACAAACTAGGACACCCCCATGGACCAATCGACAACCTTCAGGTTCTCCTTCCGAATCATCGGCAGACTCTTCATCGTAGCCATCGGCAAAGGCTAACGCTGACCATCGGCATGAACACGTCACCACCCATGGACTTAGTCACATTCAGCTGTCCCTTCATCGGCAACCACCCTCATCGGCAACTCCCCTGCAGACCAGATACTGTTGCCCTATCTTACCGATCTATACTCTACCGATCCTGAGTATGTGTCCAAAAACGGTGTCAACACATGCCCCCTAATTTCGGAGTATAAAATCATTAATGCTCCGAAATTCTCTGCAGTAATGATGCCTTTCCGCAATTAATCCTCTTAATTTGGTAACCGACTGTTGAAGCCGAACAACTCTGGCCCGATTCTTCCGCAGATTCCTCGAATTCCTCAACCTCCCGAACTGGACATCTCCACCATATTCGCCCATCGGCAATATTACCGTTAGAAGGAGCTGCCGATGGACCGACCAGGAAATCCCGCACAGTGAAATATCTCCAGATTATGACCGCTTTGTAACATCCCCGATGTTACGGTTACTAAAATTGGGATCATGGTATCATGAGCATTGCATTGCATACATGTTAAGCATCTTATTATGCATCAACCTAAACAAGTTTATTTTGAATGGTTGTGCTTAGGGAATTAAAGTGTGTTTATGTTGTATATTGATGCTTGAGTTGGTTGCTAAAACCCTAGGGTAAAAGATTTCCGAAAGATTAGGGGGGAAACCCTGATTTTTAAAAACCCTGGATTTACCCCCTTTTGCACAATTCATAAACTAAGCAAAATTTGAGGTTGAGCTCAAAAGCAAAGTTGTAGATCTTGTCAAGATGTACAACTTTGGTGTTTTGAGTTTTTGAAGTTTCAATACAAAATTCAAAGTAATTTTGAAAATACAGATTTCCAGAAAGTGTCCCCTTTTCCAATTTGAACCTCCAATTCAAAATCTATTTGGAGTTTTGAAAAGTGACCAACATGAAAGTTGTAGAGCTCAAAAAGCTGAACAACTTTTGTGTTGGGAGTTTTTCAAGTTGTTGAGAGAAATCAAAAGTAATTTTAGAATTTCTATTCTGCCCCAATTTAAACCAGTTTTGCCCCCAAATTGAATTTTTTGAATTTCAAACTGTTTTCCCCAAATTCATGCCCTTACACTCAAAATCAGTTCTGGACTCTTAAATATGTTTTGTAGCATCCAAAATTTTGAACAACTTTTGTTTTGGCACAAAATTGACTTCAGTTCAAAATTTTGAAGTAATTCGCAAAAAACAAAAAGGAGTGGATAGGGCTTGCTACAGTAGAGACCCGATGAGGATCACCGGCCCCTGTCCAGCGCGGCCGCTGCGCGCGCAGTGCCGCGTGCGTGCGTGCAAGCACATAGCGTGCCTGCCTGCTAACGTCGCCAGGCAACGTGGACGCCCCGGGCTTGCTTCCTTCCCCACTTGTGCACCAGCGTGGACGACGTCGCCGATTTCTCTGTCCACGACCGAGGAAACTCGAAGTCTCTCTCTCTCAAATTCACCGTGCTCGATTCCTCTCAAACCAATTGAGCAGTCCACTACGTTCACCACCTCCTTGCGAACCCAGCGCACCCCCGAGCTCACTCCCTAACCCACTCAATCGCCGGAACTTCTCTATCTCCTCCAACTCCGGCCGGGACCGCCGCCGTGAAACCCCCTCCATGGCCGCGCTGTTCCAGTGAGTGGCACACCTTGCTCGTGGTTGTTTTTGGTTCCTTTTCTGCCCCTGCAACTCATGCGCTCGCTCTTTCGCTTTGGACGCGAACAGGATCGCCGGAACGAGCTCGCCGGAGCCGGAGCACCCGCCCGACCGCACGGCCACCGTCGCCAAGCTCTTCTACCGCTTCTTCCGCCGTGGTGACGTGAGCACCGTGCTCCTTAACCCTCCCTGAAGCTCCCTGTTCCATTTGTTTACGCTCTACCGAGCCCTAGTGACCGGTCCACGGTCGGCCATGGCGGCCGCCCGCCTTTCGCGTGGCCGAGGTAGAAGAGGGTGGGTAGAGCGTGAGTAGAAGGTGTCAACGGGGTCGCGAAGTCGAGGTGCAGCCGATGCGCACGCGCACTCAGGCTGAAACCCTCGCCAATGGGGGCCGGAGCCGTGGCCGAACCGCCGTGCGCGGTGAGGACGCAGCTGACGGGTGGGGTCGCCCCGTCAGCGTCCCGCAGAGAGGGGAGAGAAGGGCCTGACGAGCGGGACCCGCTCGTCAGTGACCGCGTGCAAAGGGAGGGCACGCGCACAGCGCCGCATGGGCCGGCCTGCGGGCCTTTTGGCTGGGCTTCGCCCGATTTCAGTTTGTTTTTCCTTTTTTCTTTTTTTATTTAAAAATGCTGGATGTTTGAATTTGTGTGAAAAATTGTGCACTGATCCAAAAATCATGAAAATTTTTGTATAAATTCCCTGAAATAAGTAGAACACAAGAAAAATCGTAGGTTTCTTTTTCTGGTAGTTTACAAGTATATAAAAATTGCCTCTTTCGTTAATGAATAAAACTTCTATGAATTTTAATAATTTATTTATATATCCAAAAATCACCAAAATTTGTAAGGAGTCTCTGAATATCATTCCCTGGCTCCAAACAAAATTTGGTGGCATTTGGATAATGGTTGAATAAAATGTTAATAAACCCCTATTTAGTAATTAAATAATAATTCTAAAATAATTAGATGATATTTAGTTAAATCCTCCTAATTAGGGTTTGAGTGATTTTGGAATTGTGTGATGACCTAAGGCCATTAACCCTAATGACCTTTCGCATTTGATTATTGTTTGGCACTAAAGCTTAATTAATGTCTTTAATAATTAATTAAGAATTAATTATGGTAAATAGGATTAATAAATAATTAATTTAGGATAATTATGAAAAAGAGGAATCTTAGTTTACAAGATGCAACCTCTTGGGTAAAGACATTAAGTTGTTAAACAATTTTAATTATTGTTTATTCTGTGTTGCACCGAGGAGGCCAGTTATACGCAACTTGGTCCTTTTTGCATATTTGTCATACGCATATCATGAGCATTCATCATTTTGCGTATAGTGCACGTGACCGAAGGAGCGCCCATTGAACCGAACCCCGAGGTCGGTGCTCCGTTCGAGGAAGTAGGACCCGAGACTTGGGAAGTCTCCGAGGGACCCTCTCTGCCCTGCAACCAAGGCAAGCCCTGGATGCATTAACCCCTCCTTGAATGTTTTAAATCTTTTATCACTTATGAATTGAAAATGCTGCATTAGGTAGTTGAGAATTGGGTTAACCTACTTGCTGCATTTACTACCTTGATATCTGTTATCCTGTCCTTGACACCTGTTTTATTTTAATACCGCGTAGTTATGCTTAGCCCTGCTACTAGATAAGTTTTCAAATAAGAAAGTTTGAAGGGTTGTTGTGGAATACACCTATGCTCAATGATGTTTCAATTTGAGACCGGTCGGTGGACTTGCTTTAAGAATGGAGTCTTAAAGTAGTGTCTCCAACTGTGTCGGTTAAGGACCAGTCCGTTGATGGCCCGCTGGGTTGAGAATTTATAGTACTGGCCACTTGCCCTCGGTAAGCCCGGTCTTGTGATCCTTCGACACGAACAGCTACTCGCGCACTGGGCATGGAGCGGTGGCGAGAGTAGTGTGTACCCACCTTACGGATCTGAGATGACCGGAAAACATCTAGATTGGCTGTAGGATGGTGGAGTACTGTGCTCTCGGGTGCCGCGAACCTGGTCAAATTTGGGTAGAACTTGATTTGGGTTGATATATGCAAGATTTGGTTCTACATATGTTGGGTGGTTAGGAACTCCAGCTGGATTGCTAAGCGGTTCGAATCGTCGTTGCTCCCCGATTGGGAGACTCAATCCACTGACCCTCATCGTAGTTAAATATGCAACTAAGTGGTAAAATGAGAAAGGGGGAAATGTCTCATGAGGTTCGGATCCCAATTCCCGGACTCAGAGTGACATGAAGCTATGGCCGTTGGATAGATAATACTTTGATTTAGGACTAGAAACTCACAGACTTGTCTGTGAGAAGCAACTAGTTAGGCTGTCCTCGAACTCCTCGGCCTCTTAAGGCGAGGAATTCGCGGGTAAAACTTGAAAGTAAGGATGCACTATTAGTAAGCTTTTCCGCAAAACACTTTGGCTCCTTGCTCGGCCATTCCTTGTCTACCCTAAGCCTACATCCCTAACTTCTCCTCTTTTCCACCGGGTAAGTCTTGTTGAGTACTCCCGTACTCAGGGTTTCAATACCCCTGTTGCAGGTGAAGCTCAGGAGCCGACTTGTTTCGGACCCTGTAGTGTGACCGTCGTCGAGGTTGACGACGAAGAAGAGTGAGTGTGACCCATGGGCAGGGTCTGTAAATTTGTAACCGATGTACTAAAGTTTAAGTTGCTCCACTGGACTTGGTTTGTAATAACACTCTGCTATTTGGAAGAACTCCTTTTGTAAAATAAGTTATGTAATACTTCCGCTGTTTTACTCTGAAATATTATTTTGTTCGTATGTCGTTTGTGATACTGCAATGTCTTTGCAATGAATGATCCTGGAGTTAAGGTGGCCACTTGCTATCCTGTAAGGGCGAGAAGAAGAAGTTCTCGTTAATTGACCATCACCAGTGGCCAGGACGAGCCTGCTTAGTACGCCACAGGTAGCAGTGGAATGAGCGTCCAGCGATGCTCATCGGACTTCTAAAGTGGGAGGATCCCTGGCATCACCGTCAGAGGTCCTTAGGACAATGACAGGTGTCGGTGGGCCCAAACACTTAGGGGGTTCTGCCACAGCTGGTATCAGAGCGTTCGTTGCTAGGACGACTGCGGTATCTCTTGAAAAACTTCAAAACTCATTTGGATCCAATACTATAAACTTGCCTACTTTGAATCGAAATGCTGCAGTCCTATCTTACCCTGTCCGTAGGCCTTCTTAGCATTTTTGAAGTGGTTTAGAGGAGCAACATAAAATATTGCCCTATGTTGTGAAAAATTTGAAGTAATGCTGTTATGATTTGTTGATAGGAATCGTAAGTACGTGCATGCATCATGATATATGAACTTGGTTAAAATTCCTTCCTCCTTGTTTTGGTTGGGTTGTATAGAATCAATCCCATTCTTGCTAACCCGTAAGGTCTCTCTTACTAATCCAAACTTACCCTCTACAGGATGGCCCGTTGGAAACAGACCCCGCGCAAGAGGACAGGTCCAAAAGGGGTCCCCAAACACCAGTTGGCCCCGCGCAGCGATCAAGCAAGCAGTAGCCGTTCACCGCTTCAGCAGGAGGTGGACAGGTTGTCCGCCAAGTTGACTGAAGTGATGAGAGAAAGGATGTACAACGTCATGGAGATCGGTGAACTTAAAGCTCAACTAGCCAAAGAAAAACAAGCTACTGAGAACTGTGAGGCCATGTTGTCCCATATGGTGGAGGAGAGGAATGCCGCTATTACCCGAGAAGAAGAGGCCAGAAGCGCACACAGGCACGAGCTGACTAGGATGAATGCGAAGCTGGGTAAGGCCAAGTACCTCAAGGATCTATACGTGAAGATGGTGGCCACGGTCACCGCGCAGCGAGATGTCGCGTGGCAGCGGGAGGACCAGCTCCAGTTGGAGAAGCTGGAGCTGGCACATCATTTAGATACCGTCAATGACTTGGCAATGCAATATCGTGATATTGCATTTGGCCTATATCATCAGCTCCATCCACCTCCAGGCGAAGGAGAGATGGATACGGATGGAGAGTTAGCGGACGATGGGGAACCCGATCAAGGCCTCAGTGATGAAGAGAAGTCCGACCCCGATGACAACAACCCGGGGGTAATCCTGACGATGGCAATGACTGTTGACGGTCCTTAAGTATCAAATTTAATTATCAAATAAACAAAGAAAAGGATCCAAATGAAATCAACATCTAGACTTAGGGTTTTATCTGACAGAATTCCACGAGTTTTGGTGTTTGTCTATTTCTGCAGGGGGTTATCAGGAAATAAGGAAGAAAGGCCTACATGTCGGGATTACATAGAGATATCAACCCACCGTGCAATTTTCTACCATCTAGAAGACTCCAGAAGCCACGGGAAGGAAGCGGAGCCCGAAAGGGGCCAGGCCCAGGGCGCCCGCCCTGAGGACCTGGGCGCCCGCCCCCCTCTGGACTCCGTTCCGGACTCTCTTCGCACACGACGTTCCACCGACCTATTGGATCCAGAATAACATAGTACCACCTCGCCTATCGACCCGAAAATGCATAGAAGGGGAGGACTATATAAGGAGACCCCCTCTGGCCCCTGGAGGAGACAAGAAATTATCATAGAGATTGAGGGGTGCCCTCGAAGGAAAACCTCTTCTCTAAATAATATTTCTTTTTAGGCTTAGCAACCAATGTAAAGTAGAAATAGATCTTCTAGTTTCTACTAGATTGAGAGAGATAGAGTGGAGGTGTGGATCGGAGGAAGGCCGGCCTGTCGGAGTCTACTCCGAGTTGTACCTACGGGATCAAGTCTCCTAACCCGAGGCTTGCTTCTAAGATTCTTCAGTAATTCGACTTCTAATACTAGTAAGTTCTTGTTTTATTGTTCTTTGGTTTATGAGTTTACTTTAATCCTCTTCCGGTTGAGTATTAGAGTAATCACTTGTTAGCGTAAACGTGGTGTTTAGGCTAGGGTACTCATAGATATCCCCTGACTAGCTGTACCGTGGTAGTAGCGAGGAACGTGACATTTCTGAGTTACCTTTGTAGATCACTTCTCGTTAGCAGGACGGGTAGGTTTATAGGTGCGGGTCGAACATCCTTTGTGTTGTCTAGATTCCGTGAGCCTCCCCAATAGAACAATAGATCATCCTTACCAAGGTTAGAACGAGACTACGGTTGTAGTCTTCTCTATACATCACTCACATCGAGAGACATTCTTTGTAGCCTAAAGGGATAGTAGCAATAGATTTGGTTAGTCAGATGCACCCTTTCTCCCAGTGGTAAAAATATAAATACGATAACTCTGGATAACCTCCCGGGTGAAATGCTCACCGATATCCGTGCGCTTGCGGATCATTTTCTAATTGCGTTACCAAATATCAACAAGCATTTCTGGCGCCGTTGCCGGGGAGAAAGACGGTTTGCTGAGATAACTTTGAATCTTGCTATTATCTTGTATTATACTTTTATACTTTTATTCTTTTATCTTTTTGTTTTTATCTTTATGGATAACTCAAATTCCATACTTATTATTAAATTCTTTGCACCTTCGGAGACCAGCCATAGACCATGGGAGTCAACACGTCCTGCCCCTAATTATGATCTGTGTCCGGAGTTGATTGCAATAGGTCAAAACCAACCCTTTTCTATAGCGGAGGTCCTATCTTTTAATCAAGAAGATAATGCACTTTTAGCTACACCTAGGGAATCTGTTAATCTTTCTATAAATTCTGGTTTAGACCTAGCCCTACAAGACCATGTTTTTCCTGAATATTTTCACATTGGTCTTAATTATATAACCTTTGGTAGAGTCCTTCTTTCTTTATCTATTAGTAAAGGAAGGTATGTCTTCATTCGTGGACATCCTTCTTGTACTAGTCTTCATAGAAAAATCTTAGAAATAGAGAAGGAATCATCTCCCAGACGAGGAAAGGAAGTTTCAATAGCTAATTTCCAAACATTCCAATCCCATGATTCGGCTATCCAACCCATCCTTGAGCTTAATAAATTCTACTATGCTCTTTCTCTTGAACCTCCCGATAATCCTATGAATCTATCTAGACATCCCATGCATAAGAAGGAGGATCGAGAAGAGCAACATCAATGGCTAGAGGGCATTAAAAATCCATGTGCTATCACCATTGAATGGATAGATAAAACAAACTTGAGAGACAATCCTAGAGGAATTTTAAGCATTCATGAAGAATCATCATTGGAGTTTGAGAATGAGAAAAACAACAGTGAGCATGGAAGTTATTTCATAAATAGCTTACCAAGTCCTTGCTCATATAAAACATCTCCCCAATCAATTGGTCTCTCCATCCTTACCATATTTGAGATCTCCAACCCTCTCTTCTTTTCTATTTATAACAACTTTAAAAGAGTGGTTGTCGATGCATATGTCTATAATAAATATTGTAGATCTCGTTGAGTTGATCTTGATATAGGTAGGTGTTGGAGGGGAAACCACTTCACCAACATAACTTGATGGTTTCCCAAGGATAAGCTTAGCAAGCACTTATCATAACATGAACTTTTATATATTTGCAAACATTGCCTTGTGTATTGAGCATACAAAGATAATTGTAGAAATATTCCTTCGGGTATTCTTGCCACTAACCTTTCTAGGGTTGGAGCAAGAAGATCGGATGAATGACAAGCACAAGGTATGTCCCACCAATCATCATGCAACATTGAATTAAATTCATCCAAACTTGAATTTTGTAAAATTCAAGCTTGGGGGAGTACTTTACATAAAAACATCCTTTGCCATGTTGCTACGTTGGTTGTCCCTACCTTTGAGAGATGCTCAATTTGTTAAGTACTAATTACACTACTTCACCTCCACTTAAGTAGATCGCTATAAATGCTCTCATGCTACCTTTATTTGCTTTAGTATATGTCTAGGTTTGGAGTAGTTTCATTTATCTCTTAAATCAAGCATGGTGCTTGGTTTAGGAATGATGATCTTACTTCCAAAGGATTTTTAAATTAAGCATGGTGCTTAGGTTGAAATGCCCTCCTAAATCAAATTAGACATGGTGTCTAGGTTGATTTTTGAGCCGATAGTATGCTAGAGTAGATATGGGATATTTTGTTGGACTAACCCCTACAGGAAAACTTTCAATATCAACCTGGGAAGTCCTGAGATAAACTCACATTGGAGATAGTGACACATGAAGTTTAAACAATTTGCACAAGAAAGACGTAGCTCATAAGAGATGATTCATGGAGGGTGCCACAAACACGATGCACAACCGCTAAGAAAGGAAAGCTTCCACGAGGTAATACTGTACCGTCACTCTTCAAGTAAGGTAACATTTTAAGGTACTTGACTATCACTTTTATAAGCTTCTCCTTGGTTCTAGCATTCACATAAATAAAGAGACAAACATGTATGATTTATAACTCCAAATTAACCAACCCAATTAATTCGACATGATTAGTCCTTTAATCTTTGTTCTTAGTACTACCTTCGTGATCCCACACTCCTAATCATATAAGCTAAAATGTTGCACATTCAATCTTTGGAAGATATAAAGAAAACATAAATATAGATAGATTATCTTTCCATTAGGTTGAGCCATCTGATCTAACAAATGTTTTAAATGCTACACTCATGATCCATCAACTTTGTCTTGCTCACTATGCTTAAGGTTAGAGAAGAACAAATACACTTTTGGTTCTGTTGGTGTTTTCCACCAACAGGGCCCATGCACTTGATCTCTGCCTTGTCTCTATGAACAGGTACACTTCAAACAAAACATGGAGGAGTTTTACAACTCCTAGATTCCACCAAGTGAAGAACCGGGATCTACGAGCACAAACACAATGGAGATCAGACACTTAGTTTCCCAAAGGAAATATTGAAGAACCTCTGTGTCCGAGTTGGTACCTTGTACGCTTCAGCAAACTTCGTGGTGATAGAGACTGGTACTGAGGAGAGGGCACCCATCATCTTACGGAGGCCATTCCCAAACACCAGAGCTGTCATCAACGCTAATGCTGCCAAGATCAGTTTCTACATCAAGGGGAAGAAGGAGATTTTCCTTCAAGAACAAGACTACACAAACTTCAGAGCAATCCCGACATGAACCAAGGAAGAGGACCAACAGGAGGAACAGGAACAAGCAAATGTGGACCGAGTCAGCTAAGATGGTCACTGCAGCTCAAGGAGGTCAAGATCGTCGACTCAAGTCACCTTTCTTGATCAAGAAGGACGACCCTGGTGTTCCAAGAATCGAATGCACAAACAATGGATACTCTTTTCAGAAGGCACTCTACGACACCGGATCTGACGACAACATAATGGCCGCAGTCACTTATCAGCTCCTGCATGGAACCATGCCCCTACAACCAAGATACATTCAGCTTCAAATAATTTTCAGGTCATTGACATGGGAGAAGACAAGTATGATCCATCCACCATCCTTGGAAGACCGTTCCTAAACACTATCAAAGCCATTATCTATATTGGAACCGGAGAAGTCCACATGCACTTCCCCTCTGAGAAAGGTACGCCACTACTTTAATGATTATATAGTTGAAGATTCTAAGCAGGTCAGGACAAGAAGAAGACAACGCAACCGCAACCAGAGGAGGCAAATCATCAAGGACGGATGGGTAGACTACGAAGGAGAAGTGATAAGGACTGAAGACATACAACTTGAAAAGAACTGTCCTGAGGAGACCGTAACACCGAGTCAGGTATGGAAAATGAAGATAACTATAAATGAAGAGGAGGCGCTGCCGGAAGTACCGACTACGCCACCCAACGAACCTCTGGACGACTAAGAAAATGGAGAGTCCCGTTCGAAGGACTTAAAAAACACCGAACGCCTTGCCAAGAGAATTTAAGAATCAAGAAGACTAGCAGACGGAGGACATTCTAATCGCTGTCAAAATACTGCTGACTTTCAAACACACCTCTGCCACCTGCTAGCTACATCAAGAGAAATTACATCAAAATTCAGCTTAGGGGAGAGCACCCCCATTTATCTCGATAAGTATTTCTATCTATCTTTATACTATATTAGAATATAAATACACATAACTATGAAAAACCAAATAAAGATTTTATGCTTATATATCTTTTGCTTAGTGTGTTTAATAAAGTGGCTATGCTAATCTGAATCTTAATAATAAAACTTAGGCATGGATATGACGAATAGTTGCTCTGCCTAATTTGCAAATTTGAAGTTCTCTCTCAAGTTTAGATATAACTGTTATAATTTAAGGCTTGCTCTTGACCTAAACTTGTGAGATGAAAACTTGATCTGAAGTCTAAGTTGTTATCGGATACGATATGGGAAGGTTGAGCTGCTGTTTATCTGTTCCTAGAGATGCTAGAATTATGGAGAATTTTATCTTTGAAAATCTTTAAAATATTGCATGATGAGTTCCTGTATGATGAGAGTTTAAATTCCTACCACAGCCATATATACATGCTTGCTAGACCTTGAGCGACACATTTACTATTTACTGCTTATGAGCATTGAGTGTGGTCAAGCTGTGTAGACCCTTAGGAGCTTGTCATGTGGTTAAATCAAGATTCACTTGCACGTTCACTCATATATGCTACTTCTACTCTGGAAGTACCATCCACATATATCCACTCATTTCCATCTCCAGTTTTACCCAAAATTATTCTACTCCTAATCCGGGAGAGAATAGCCAAAAAACATTTTCCTATCCCTGTTATTCCCTGTGAAATAAATGCTCCAGTTATTTTGGTTACTACCACTTGCTACATTATTTCAGGAGATGAGTGCTCTGGAAAGAAAAAAAAAGAAAAAAAAAGAAAATAAAAAGAAAATAAAAGAAGAAAAAAAATAAAATAAATAATATACGAGGAAATAAAAAGGGGCAAGTGCCCGGAACCTCAAAGAAAAGAAAAAGAAGAGCATCTCATTCTCCTCATAAAGTTTCAAAAGCAAGGAAGGTATGTATCCCCTCAAAGAGCAAAAGTTGAATTAGACTTCCACCACCATTGTTTTCACCATTGTTATCACCATCATCACCATACACCATTCATTCGCCACACATGCACATCTTGATTTGGCTTATTGATTTGTTTCTTTGGATCCATGGTTTTATCTCCCACCTATGAGCTCCAGATATTAAAGCCTTATTAGAGTAGGGTGAGAGAGAAGGCAATGTCACTATGCCTTATACCACAAATACTACATATCTTGAGAGAAGGCATATACCATCACTGCCTTGGTAAGGATCCAAAAATACCACAAAAGAGAGACTAGAGAGAATTATACAAGGAATCTCTGAGTTTTATTTGAAAATATGCAAAAACTCCAGAGCTATAGTTGATCAAAGAACAAGATACATGGTGCTTGACTTGACCGTTCTATCTTTTAACTGCTCAAGACACAAGTGACGTTACAAGCCCCATGGTGAACGGTAAAATGAGTAAGTTTTAAGTCTTAACAGTTTATTCTAACTCAGAGATGAGATCTTGCTTAAATGCGTGTATACTTCTAAGAAATGAAACCACTGTAGAAACTCTTGAGTTCATCCTTGCTCAGGGACGAGCAAGAGGTGAGCTTGGGGGAGTTTGTTGACGGTCCTTTAGTATCAAATTTAATTATCAAATAAACAAAGAAAAGGATCCAAATGAAATCAACATCTAGACTTAGGGTTTTATCTGACAAAATTCCACGAGTTTTGGTGTTTGTCTATTTCTGCAGGGGGTTATCAGGAAATAAGGAAGAAAGGCCTACACGTCGGGATTACATAGAGATATCAACCCACCGTGCAATTTTCTACCATCTAGAAGACTCCAGAAGCCACGGGAAGGAAGCGGAGCCCGAAAGGGGCCAGGCCCAGGGCGCCCGCCCTGAGAACCTGGGCGCCCGCCCACCTCTGGACTCCGTTCCGGACTCTCTTCGCACACGACGTTCCACCAACCTATTGGATCCAGAATAACATAGTACCACCTCGCCTATCGACCCAAAAACGCATAGAAGGGGAGGACTATATAAGGAGACCCCCTCTGGCCCCTGGAGGAGACAAGAAATTATCATAGAGATTGAGGGGTGCCCTCGAAGGAAAACCTCTTCTCTAAATAATATTTGTTTTTAGGCTTAGCAACCAATGTAAAGTAGAAATAGATCTTCTAGTTTCTACTAGATTGAGAGAGATAGAGTGGAGGTGTGGATCGGAGGAAGGCCGGCCTGTCGGTGTCTACTCCGAGTTGTACCTACGGGATCAAGTCTCCTAACCCGAGGCTTGCTTCTAAGATTCTTCAGTAATTCAACTTCTAATACTAGTAAGTTCTTGTTTTATTGTTCTTTGGTTTATGAGTTTACTTTAATCCTCTTCAGGTTGAGTATTAGAGTAATCACTTGTTAGCGTAAATGTGGTGTTTAGGCTAGGGTACTCATAGATATCCCATGACTAGCTGGACCGTGGTAGTAGCGAGGAACGTGACATTTCCGAGTTACCTTTGTAGATCACTTCTTGTTAGCAGGACGGGTAGGTTTATAGGTGTGGGTCGAACATCCTTTGTGTTGTCTAGATTCCGTGAGCCTCCCCAATAGAACAATAGATCATCCTTACCAAGGTTAGAACGAGACTACGGTTGCAGTCTTCTCTATACATCACTCACATCGAGAGACATTCTTTGTAGCCTAAAGGGATAGTAGCAATAGATTTGGTTAGTCAGATGCACCCTTTCTCCCAGTGGTAAAAATATAAATACGATAACTCTAGATAACCTCCCGGGTGAAATGGTCACCGATATCCGTGCGCTTGCGGATCATTTTCTAATTGCGTTACCAAATATCAACAATGACGACCCGGGCTACAGCTCTGGCCACACCGACTAGTTCGGTGAAGCCGCGGGCAACGTCGTTGTAGGATTCCTAGTTTACCGTAGTGGGGTCGGGTTTGTAATATAAAGTTTTCTTTCAGTTTAAGAAGTTGTACTCGTTTGTTCCTGGTGTGTTGGACTAATGTTTGATAAATAAATGGAAGTGTGTAAGATATGTTCTAAGTTATGAATTTCATGTGGTAACAAGTACCTGTGACTCTTGTAGCAGATGCCGATGCATACACGAGGATCTGATGGAGCTGGGACATCTCAGGGAGGGGATGATATCCCCAACCCTCCACCAGCTCCACCTTCTTTGGCTGATGCCATTGCTGTTCTCTTGAGTGCCACTACCGATAACGCTCGCTTGCTGCGCGAGTTAGCACAACGTCAACCACACCCCGCCCCAAACTTCAGAGCACCGCACAATGGGGACGGAGAAGCTCGGTACGTGGACTTTACCGAGACAAGGCCCCCGGTATTCACTAAGGCTGATGAGCCGTTAGAAGCGGATGACTGGCTCCGGACCATGGAGCACAAGTTCAGTTTGATTCAGTGTTCAGAAACTCAGAAGCCCATGTTCGCAGCTCAGCAGCTTCGGGGAGCTGCAGGTGCCTGGTGGGAGAACTTCCTAGCTATCCAAGCTCCGGGACACCAGGTCACTTGGACCGAGTTTAAGGACGCGTTCCGCGCCCATTACATCCTTGAAGGTCTCATGGCCATGAAGGCCGAAGAATTTCTCACCTTGCAGCAAGGCGATAAAAGTGTCACGGAGTACGTGGCAAAGTTTAATCATCTCTCTCAATATGCCACAGACCATGTGAACACGGACAGAAAGAAGAAAGCCTGCTTCATGCGTGGTCTAAATACTAAACTTCAGACCATGATGACCACCTGCCAAAATGCTACCTTCTATGAGGCGGTAAATATTGCCATCGCCTCAGAAGAAAAGAATAGAAAGCACAAAGAAGCCAAGAAGAAGGCTGCTTCTTCCTCCTTCTCTGGTCACGGTCAAAAGCGCCAGAGAATCATTTATCATCCGCAGGGCCACGGACGTTTTGAAGCGCCGTCACCTTATCGTGGTCCTTTTTCCCCTCCACAATATAGACCAGGGCAGCAGGTATATCCTCGACCTACTGCCATCGCTATTACACCACGCTAGCCGAACGGCCCAGGTGTTCGCCCTATTGCTCCGCCCAACCACAATTACCCTTTGTTTCAATTGTGGTAAGCCTGGGCATTTTTCCAAAGAGTGCCCCTACCCCCGCCAAACCAACCCCACCTTCCAAAGGCCACCTATGGGCCAACCCCAGCCGAGTCAATTCAGGACTGGGGCTCAGAAAGGACAAAATGTGCAAAGGGGGAAGCCAGTGAAGAAAGTGGGACAAGTCTTCCATACGGAGGTGGAGACGATTCCGGAGGGTGAACCAGTAATGATGGGTACGTTTCCTATTGCGAAACATCCTGCTTTAATGCTTTTCGATTCTGGTGCATCTCATACATTCATCAATCGCACCTTTGTGTTAAAGCATGGCATACCCATTAGGGAAACACAAGATCATTTTTATATACAGTCGCCAGGAGGACGGTTGAGTTCTAAGGAGATGGTTCACCAGATACCCATCGAATTTGGTGGGCACAGTTTTCCCACTAGCATGATTGTTCTTAAGGACCAGGAGATTGATGTCATACTAGGCATGAACTGGATGGCACAACGAGGGGTTGTGCTAGACACTCTGCATCGAACCATTAAAATCCCATTGCCCAATGAGAATTCCTATCTGCTAATTCAATTAGTTACTCCCAAGCAGGCAATTGGGCAAGTTCATGCCACTAATGTGTCTGCAGTCAAAGATATCCCGGTAGTTCGAGATTTTCCGGATGTATTTCCTGAAGACCTACCAGGTCTGCCTCTGGACCGGGATGTCCAGTTTAGTATAGAATTGAAACCGGGGACAGCCCCAATATCTCGAAGGGCCTACAGAATGGCACCGAAAGAACTGGCCGAACTAAAAACCCAACTACAAGAGCTATTGCAGAAAGGTTTCATTCAGCCCAGTTCTTCACCATGGGGTTGCCCAGCCTTATTCGTGAAAAAGAAAGATCAAACGTTAAGGCTGTGTGTTGATTATTGTCCCCTGAATGAGGTGACGATTAAAAATAAGTACCCATTGCCCCGTATTGACTTACTATTTGACCAGTTAGCCGGGGCTAAGGTATTCTCAAAAATTGATCTGAGATCCGGGTACCACCAAATTAAAATTAGGCCGGAAGATGTACCCAAGACAGCTTTTACAACCCGTTACGGGCTGTATGAATACTTGGTAATGTCTTTGGGGTTGACCAATGCACCGGCCCATTTCATGTACTTGATGAACTCTGTCTTCATGCCATAACTAGACAAATTTGTGGTCGTCTTTATTGATGACATCTTGATCTACTCCAAGACCAAGAAAGAACATGCTGAACATCTGAGAATTGTGCTGACCCGTCTCAGGGAGCATCAACTATATGCCAAGTTCAGCAAATGTGAGTTCTGGCTAGACAAAGTCCATTTCCTGGGTCATGTATTATCAGCGAAGGGAGTCGCTGTAGACCCAGGCAAGGTAGAAGATGTGTTGAATTGGAAACCCCCGACTACGGTACATGGGGTCCGTAGTTTTCTGGGTATGGCGGGATATTACCATCGTTTTATCCCGGACTTTTCAAGAGTCGCCAAACCAATCACGACCTTGCTCAAGAATCAAACGAAATTTGTTTGGTCACCTCAATCTGAGCAAGCCTTTCAGACTCTGAAAAGATTATTGACAACTGCACCTGTCTTAGCCCAGCCAGATATTGAAAAACCCTTTGATGTATATTGTGACGCATCAGGGATAGGGATAGGTTGTGTGCTAATGCAGGAGGGTCGAGTAATTGCATATGCTTCCAGACAGCTTAAACCTCATGAAGAGAATTACCCGACCCATGATCTTGAACTAGCCGCCGTAGTACATGCATTAAAGATCTGGCGCCATTATCTGTTGGGGAACACCTATCATCTATACACGGATCACTAGAGCTTGAAGTATATCTTCACTCAAGCTGAATTAAATATGCGCCAGCGAAGGTGGCTAGAGTTAATCAAAGATTACGACCTTGAGGTGCATTATCACCCTGGCAAGGCAAATGTAGTAGCTGATGCCCTCAGTCGTAAGGCTCACTGCAATTGCTTAACAGTGACGCCTAGAGATATAACTTTGTGCCAAGAGCTAGAGAACTTGGGGATAGAAATGATTTTCCAAGGAAGCCTTGCCAATCTAAAGATTGATTTCAATCTCGAAGCTCAAATCATAGGGGCACAAAAGGAAGACAAAGGCGTAAAATATCTTAAGGAGAAAATTTCTAATAGAGCACCCACAGACTTTAAGGTAGATGATGCAGGACTAATCTGGTTCAAGAACCGGTTAGTGGTTCCAAAGGTACCTGAGCTACGTCAACAAATCCTGGATGAAGCTCATACCACGAGGTATTCTATTCATCCGGGAAGCAATAAGATGAATCAGGACCTAAAGCAAAGGTTTTGGTGGACAAAAATGAAGATAGAAATAGCTCGCTATGTGGCCCAATGTGACACCTGCCGAAAGGTCAAAGCTATTCATCTCAAATCCGCTGGAGAGTTACAACCTTTGCCTATTCCAGCATGGAAATGGGATGATATTAGTATGGATTTCATAGTAGGGTTGCCCAAGACGGCCAAAGGCTTTGATTCAATTAGGGTCATTGTAGACCGTCTCACCAAAACAGCACACTTCTTACCTGTAAAGACATTGTATCATACTTCCACCTATGCTCAGATCTATTTTGATCGTATACTAAGTCTGCATGGGGTGCCAAAGACAATAGTGTCGGATAGAGGCACACAATTTGTCTCCCAGTTCTGGAAATGCTTACATGAATCTTTGGGCACCAAGCTTTTATACAATACAGCCTACCACCCCCAAATAGGTGGGCAAACAGAGAGGGTGAATCAGACCTGTTGACGGTCCTTAAGTACTAAAATTAATAATCAAATAAACATGAAAAAAGGATCAATATGAAACAAACATCTAGAAATAAGATTTTATCTGATAGAATTCCACGAGCTTTGGTGTTTATCTATTTCTGCAGGGAGTTATCAGAAAATATAGAGAGAAGGCCCACATGTCATGTTTACAACAAGATAATTACGTGCCGCGCAATTTTCCTCAATCTAGAAGGATCCAGAAGCCACGGGAACGAACGGGAAGCGAATCGGGCTCGGGAGCTGGGCGGCCGCCCACCCCCCTTGGGCGCCCGCCCTGGCCAAGAGGCCAATCAGGACTCTGCTTCGGGACAATACTCCACCGACCTAAAGGATCAATCTAAACCATACAATCTATGTCGGTTTGATCCAATGGCTCACGTTCACTTGAGGGGACTATAAAACCAGACCCCCTGGCCCCTGGAGGAGAGGAGGAGAAATCATTATTCAGAGGTAGCCATCAAAGTTAGGGTTTAGATCTCTCTCCCACAAAGAATTAGAATTAGCTACTCCCTAATCCTTCAAGTTTAGAGGTTGCTTAGATAGCAATTAGAGAAGTAGAGCACTACGCTCTGGATTCGGATCTTCGGTAATAAAGATTGGTATTATTCATATCTTTCTCTAATTCTATTGTTCTAATTGCATTATGTCTCTAATTATTATGCTCTTAGTTTGCTCTAGTTCTATATTTGATATAGTTCTAATTGATAATGAGTTTATGTATAAGTTTGCAGAGCGCTTAGCTCTTGACGCGAGGGAGTTAGGTGATAGATCACATGTGAGCGTGGTGCTTAGATGTTATTTATCTGCAAATGTATCCTATTGGCTGAGTCGTGTGGTAGTTCGCGATAGTGACAGCTTCGTTGATTCTTATATAGTCCACCCTCCATTGATAGGACAGGCAGAACCGGTATTGTGGAGTAAGTCATGCGATGTTCTGATTTACTTTATCAATATTCCTTATACATGATTGAAGAGTCTTTTATGCTATATATGATCTTGTAGATAACTATAGTAGATTATGACTTAGTAGTTAGTAGATAACTTAGAATCCATTCTCTAGCTAATCCGACATCACCTACATATATGAGGAGTAGTCTATTTTCTAATCGCTGTGCTCTTTATCCCATGAACTTATACTTTATTATCATTATCTTTATGGTTTACCCCCTGCTAAAGTATATGACTGTGTGACAAGTTTCTCATTAGTAATCATGTTCTTGCAAGTTTATCTCTAGTCTATGCCTTGATAGATTTTGCCCCTTTTATTTTAATTTCATCTCCTTAGATCCCTAGAGCAAAATTATAAATAACGATACCTGGAATACTTATCCTGGTGAAATGCTACAATGAGGTGTTTTATCTGTGCGCTTGCGGATAGAATGGATTATTTTCTAAAGAGCCTTTACATTTATAAATACCTTTGTACACTCTGGCGCCATGCTAGGGATGACAACCTAGTATCTAAGTGGTGTTAGCTAGTGTCAACAAGACCCTAGAAGATCTATTAAGATGTTGTGCCCTGAATTTTCTAGATAAGTGGGATGACTGCTTGCCTCTCACAAAGTTTTCTTACAACAATAGTTACCAAGAGAGTATCAAGATGGCTCCTTTTGAGGCACTAAATGGCCGTCGATGTCGAACTCCGTTACACTAGTCGGAACCCGGAGAAAGATGGTTCTTCGGGGTTGACTTAGTTAAAAAGACTGAGAACAAAGTTAGACAAATCCAAAATAACTTGAAAGTTGCTCAGTCCCGACAGAAAAGTTATGCCGATAAAAGATGTCGACCATTAAGATTCGCCAAAGGTGATCATGTGTATTTGAAGGTATCCCTAATGAAAGGAGTAAATCATTTTGGTGTTAAAGGCAAGTTAGCGCCCCATTACATTGGTTCATTTCCAATCATTGACTGATGTGGACAGGTAGCGTACCGCCTTAAACTGCCCGAACGATTATCCGGGATACATAATGTGTTCCATGTGTCTCAATTGAAAAAGTGTCTTCGAGTACCAGAACAAGTTCAAGATATTGAAGATGTGGAACTTGAACCGGATCTAACTTATTTGGAGTATCCTATCCGAGTACTGGACCAAAGGAATAGAGTTACTCGAAGAACAACTACCAAGTGGTACAAGGTACAGTGGAGCCAGCACTCTGAAGAGGAAGCCACGTGGGAATCTGAAGATTATCTGCTGGAGAATTTTCCTGAGTTCCACGCTTCTCTTCGAGACAACCTCTGATAAATAAGAAGTGTACTCTAGTGAAGGAAAAGAGTAGCTAAAATCATGTACTTGATCTACATATGTGTTTATAATGAAATAGCCTTCCCCAGCCTCTTATCTTATGAAAAAGCTGGAGTTGAAAGAGTTTGACAAATTTCCTTTTCCATTACATACCCTAAAGCTTTAAATCTCGGGGACGAGATTTCTTTAAGGGGGAAGGGCTGTAACATCACCGATGTTACGGTTACTAAAATTGGGATCATGGTATCATGAGCATTGCATTGCATACAGGTTAAGCATCTTATTATGCATCAACCTAAAACAAGTTTATTTTGAATGGTTGTGCTAAGGGAATTAAAGTGTGTTTATGTTGTATATTGATGCTTGAGTTGGTTGCTAAAACCCTAGGGTAAAAGATTTCCGAAAGATTAGGGGGGAAACCCTGATTTTTAAAAACCCTAGATTTACCCCCTTTTGCACAATTTAAAAACTAAGCAAAATTTGAGGTTGAGTTCAAATGCAAAGTTGTATATCTTGTCAAGATGTACAACTTTTGTGTTTTGAGTTTTTGAAGTTTCAATACAAAATTCAAAGTAATTTTGAAAATACAGATTTCGAGAAAGTGTCCCCTTTTCCAATTTGAACCTCCAATTCAAAATCTATTTGGAGTTTTGAAAAGTGACCAACATGAAAGTTGTAGAGCTCAAAAAGTTGAACAACTTTTATGTTGGGAGTTTTTCAAGTTGTTGAGATAAATCAAAAGTAATTTTAGAATTTCTATTCTGCCCCAATTTAAACTAGTTTTTCCCCCAAATTGAATTTTTTGAATTTCAAACTGTTTTCCCCAAATTCATGCCCTTACACTCAAAATCAGTTCTGGACTCTTAAATATGTTTTGTAGCATCCAAAATTTTGAACAACTTTTGTTTTGGCACAAAATTGACTTCAGTTCAAATTTTGGAAGTAATTCACAAAAAACAAAAAGGAGTGGATAGGGCTTGCTACAGTAGAGACCCGATGAGGATCACCGGCCCCTGTCCAGCGCGGCCGCCGCGCGCGCAGCGCTGCGTGCGTGTGTGCAAGCACGCAGCCTGCCTGCCTGCTAACGTCGCCAGGTGACGTGGACGCCCCGAGCTTGCTTCCTTCCCCACTTGAGCACCAGCGTGGACGACGTCGCCGTTTTCTCTGTCCACGACCGAGGAAACTCGAAGTCTCTCTCTCTCAAATTCACCGTGCTCGATTCCTCTCAAACCAATTGAGTAGTCCACTACGTTCGCCACCTCCTTGCGAACCCAGTGCACCCCCGAGCTCACTCCCTAACCCACTCAATCGCCGGAACTTCTCTATCTCCTCCAACTCCGGCCGGGACCGCCGCCGTGAAACCCCCTCCGTTGCCGCGCTGTTCCAGTGAGTGGCACACCTTGCTCGTGGTTGTTTTCGGTTCCTTTTCTGCCCCTGCAACTCATGCGCTCGCTCTTTCGCTTTGGACGCGAACAGGATCGCCAGAACGAGCTCGCCGGAGCCGGAGCACCCGCCCGACCGCACGGCCACCGTCGCCAAGCTCTTCTACTGCTTCTTCCGCCGTGGTGACGTGAGCACCGTGCTCCTTAACCCTCCCTGAAGCTCCCTGTTCCATTTGTTTACGCTCTACCGAGCCCTAGTGACCGGTCCGCGGTCGGCCATGGCGGCCGCCCGCCTTTCGCGTGGCCGAGGTAGAAGAGGGAGGGTAGAGCGTGTTGATATTTGGTAACGCAATTAGAAAATGATCCGCAAGCGCACGGATATCGGTGAGCATTTCACCCGGGAGGTTTTCCAGAGTATCGTATTTATATTTTTACCACTGGGAGAAAGGGTGCATCTGACTAACCAAATCTATTGCTACTATCCCTTTAGGCTACAAAGAATGTCTCTCGATGTGAGTGATGTATAGAGAAGACTACAACCGTAGTCTCGTTCTAACCTTGGTAAGGATGATCTACTGTTCTATTGGGGAGGCTCATGGAATCTAGATAACACAAAGGATGTTCGACCCGCACCTATAACCCTACCCGTCCTGCTAACGAGATGTGATCTGCAAAGGTAACTCGGAATTGTCACGTTCCTCGCTACTACCACGGTCCAGCTAGTCAGGGGATATCTATGAGTACCCTAGCCTAAACACCACGTTTACGCTAACAAGTGATTACTCTAATACTCAACCAGAAGAGGATTAAAGTAAACTCATAAACCAAAGAACAATAAAACAAGAACTTACTAGAATTAGAAGTCGAATTACTGAAGAATCTTAGAAGCAAGCCTCGGGTTAGGAGACTTGATCCCGTAGGTACAACTCGGAGTAGACACCGACAGGCCGGCCTTCCTCCGATCCACACCTCCACTTTATCTCTCTCAATCTAGTAGAAACTAGAAGATCTATTTCTACTGTACATTGGTTACTAAGCCTAAAAAGAAATATTAATTAGAGAAGAGGTTTTCCTTCGAGGGCACCCCTCAATCTCTATGATAATTTCTTGTCTCCTCCAGGGGCCAGAGGGGGTCTCCTTATATAGTCCTCCCCTTCTATGCGTTTTTGGGTCGATAGGCGAGGTGGTACTATGTTATTCTGGATCCAATAGGTCGGTGTAACGTCGCGTGCGAAGAGAGTCCGGAACGGAGTCCAGAGGTGGGCGGGCGCCCAGGTCCTCAGGGCGGGCGCCCTGGGCCTGGCCCCTTTCGGGCTCCGCTTCCTTCCCGTGGCTTCTGGAGTCTTCTAGATGGTAGAAAATTGCGCGGTGGGTTGATATCTCTATGTAATCCCGACGTGTAGGCCTTTCTTCCTTATTTCCTGATAACCCCCTGCAGAAATAGACAAACACCAAAACTCGTGGAATTCTGTCAGATAAAACCCTAAGTCTAGATGTTGATTTCATTTGGATCCTTTTCTTTGTTTATTTGATAATTAAATTTGATACTTAAGGACCGTCAACAAACTCCCCCAAGCTTACCTCTTGCTCGTCCCTGAGCAAGGATGAACTCAAGAGTTTCTGCAGTGGTTTCATTTCTTAGAAGTATACACGCATTTAAGCAAGATCTCATCTCTGAGTTAGAATAAACTGTTAAGACTTAAAACTTACTCATTTTACCTTTCACCATGGGGCTTGTAACGTCACTTGTGTCTTGAGTAGTTAAAAGATAGAACGGTCAAGTCAAGCACCATGTATCTTGTTCTTTGATCAACTATAGCTCTGGAGTTTTTGCATATTTTCAAATAAAACTCAGAGATTCATTGTATAATTCTCTCTAGTTTCTCTTTTGTGGTATTTTTGGATCCTTACCAAGGCAGTGATGGTATATGCCTTCTCTCAAGATATGTAGTATTTGTGGTATAAGGCATAGTGACATTGCCTTCTCTCTCACCCTACTCTAATAAGGCTTTAATATCTGGAGCTCAAAGGTGGGAGATAAAATATACATACTTACAAGACATTTATTGCATAGTCAAACCATGGATCCAAAGAAACAAATCAATAAGCCAAATCAAGATGTGCATGTGTGGCGAATGAATGGTGTATGGTGATGATGGTGATAACAATGGTGAAAACAATGGTGGTGGAAGTCTAATTCTACTTTTGCTCTTTGAGGGGATACATACCTTCCTTGCTTTTGAAACTTTATGAGGAGAATGAGATGCTCTTCTTTTTCTTTTCTTCGAGGTTCCGGGCACTTGCCCCTTTTTATTTCCTCGTATATTATTTATTTATTTTTTTTCTTTTTTTCTTTCTAGAGCACTCATCTCCTGAAATAATGTAGCAAGTGGTAGTAACCAAAATAACTGGAGCATTTATTTCACAGGGAATAACAGGGATAGGAAAATGTTTTTTGGCTATTCTCTCCCGGATTAGGAGTAGAATAATTTTGGGTAAAACTGGAGATGGAAATGAGTGGATATATGTGGATGGTACTTCCAGAGTAGAAGTAGCATATATGAGTGAACGTGCAAGTGAATCTTGATTTAACCACATGACAAGCTCCTAAGGGTCTACACAGCTTGACCACACTCAATGCTCATAAGCAGTAAATAGTAAATGTGTGGCTCAAGGTCTAGCAAGCATGTATATATGGCTGTGGTAGGAATTTAAACTCTCATCATACAGGAACTCATCATGCAATATTTTAAAGATTTTCAAAGATAAAATTCTCCAGAATTCTAGCATCTCTAGGAACAGATAAACAGCAGCTCAACCTTCCCATATCGTATCCGATAACAACTTAGACTTCAGATCAAGTTTTCATCCCACAAGTTTAGGTCTAGAGCAAGCCTTAAATTATAACAGTTATATCTAAACTTGAGAGAGAACTTCAAATTTGCAAATTAGGCAGAGCAACTATTCATCATATCCATGCTTAAGTTTTATTATTAAGATTCAGATTAGCATAGCCACTTTATTAAACACACTAAGCAAAAGATATATAAGTATAAAATCTTTATTTGGTTTTCATAGTTATGTGTATTTATATTCTAATATAGTATAAAGATAGATAGAAATACTTATCGGGATAAATGGGGGTGCTCTCCCCTAAGCTGAATTTTGACGTAACTTCTCTTGATGTAGCTAGCAGGTGGCAGAGGTGTGTTTGAAATTCAGCAGTATTTTGACAGCGATTAGAATGTCCTCCGTCTGCTAGTCTTCTTTGATCCTTGAATTCTCTGGAGCTCAAATAGACAACAAAGCTTTGTGGAACTAGTTAAGTGTTAGCATAAACATCTAGCCTTTATCATCTTGAGACTCCTTAATAATAATTATTACTCCCTGTTTTTTTATATTTTCATTTTATAAAGCAGGAAAATATTTATTTTATTTTTATGCCACCACAGTGAATGTACTTATGGGTTTTATGCCACTCGTCTACTCACATGGGGCTTACAGTTTTTTCACATTTTTATTTTCTTTCTAGGATAATACGAACATGATTAACTAAGCAAACTATAATTGAATAATTGAAAGGAAAAGGATAACTACCAAGTTTACCTCTTGGCAAGGCGTTCGGTGTTTTTTAAGTCCTCCGAACGAGACTCTCCGTTTTCTTAGTCGTCCTGAGGTTCGTTGGGTGGCGTAGTCGGTACTTCCTGCAGCGCCTCCTCTTCATTTATAGTTATCTTCATTTTCCATACCTGACTCGGTGTTACGGTCTCCTCATGACAGTTCTATTCAAGTTGTATGTCTTCAGTCCTTATCACTTCTCCTTCATAGTCTACCCATCCGTCCTTGATGATTTGCCTCCTCTAGTTGCGGTTGCGTTGTCTTCTTCTTGTCCTGACCTGCTTAGAATCTTCAACTATATAATCATTAAAGTAGTGGCGTACATTTCTCAGAGCGGAAGTGCATGTGGACTTCTCCGGTTCCAATATAGATAATGGCTTTGATAGTGTTTAGGAACGGTCTTCCAAGGATGGTGGATGGATCATACTTGTCTTCTCCCATGTCAATGACCTGAAAATTGTTTGAAGCTGAATGTATCTTGGTTGTAGGGGCATGGTTCCATGCAGGAGCTGATAATTCACTGCGGCCATTATGTTGTCGTCAGATCCGGTGTCGTAGAGTGCCTTCTGAAAAGAGTATCCATTGTTTGTGCATTCGATTCTTGGAACACCAGGGTCGTCCTTCTTGATCAAGAAAGGTGACTTGAGTCGACGATCTTGACCTCCTTGAGCTGCAGTGACCATCTTAGCTGACTCGGTCCACATTTGCTTGTTCCTGTTCCTCCTGTTAGTCCTCTTCCTTGGTTCATGTCGGGATTACTCTGAAGTTTGTGTAGTCTTGTTCTTGAAGGAAAATCTCCTTCTTCCCCTTGATGTAGAAACTGATCTTGGCAGCATTAGCGTAGATGACAGCTCTGGTGTTTGGGAATGGCCTCCGTAAGATGATGGGTGCCCTCTCCTCAGTACCAGTCTCTATCACCACGAAGTTTGCTGAAGCGTACAAGGTACCCACTCGGACACAGAGGTTCTTCAATATTTCCTTTGGGAAACTAAGTGTCTGATCTCCATTGTGTTTGTGCTCGTAGATCCCGGTTCTTCACTTGGTGGAATCTAGGAGTTGTAAAACTCCTCCATGTTTTGTTTGAAGTGTACCTGTTCATAGAGACAAGGAAGAGATCAAGTGCATGGGCCCTGTTGGTGGAAAACACCAAGAGAACCAAAAGTGTATTTGTTCTTCTCTAACCTTAAGCATAGTGAGCAAGACAAAGTTGATGGATCATGAGTGTAGCATTTAAAACATTTGTTAGATCAGATGGCTCAACCTAATGGAAAGATAATCTATCTATATTTATGTTTTGTTTATATCTTCCAAAGATTGAATGTGCAACATTTTAGCTTATATGATTAGGAGTGTGGGATCACGAAGGTAGTACTAAGAACAAAGATTAAAGGACTAATCATGTCGAATTAATTGGGTTGGTTAATTTGGAGTTATAAATCATACATGTTTGTCTCTTTATTTATGTGAATGCTAGAACCAAGGAGAAGCTTATAAAAGTGATAGTCAAGTACCTTAAAATGTTACCTTACTTGAAGAGTGACGGTACAGTATTACCTCGTGGAAGCTTTCCTTTCTTAACGGTTGTGCATCGTGTTTGTGGCACCCTCCATGAATCATCTCTTATGAGCTACGTCTTTCTTGTGCAAATTGTTTAAACTTCATGTGTCACTTTCTTCATCTCAAATGTGAGTTTATCTCAGGACTTCCCAGGTTGATATTGAAAGTTTTCCTGCAGGGGTTAGTCCAAAATATACCAAACGATCATTGTTGATATTTGGTAACGCAATTAGAAAATGATCCGCAAGCGCACGGATATCAGTGAGCATTTCACCCGGGACGTTTTCCAGAGTATCGTATTTATATTTTTACCACTGGGAGAAAGGGTGCATCTGACTAACCAAATCTATTGCTACTATCCCTTTAGGCTACAAAGAATGTCTCTCGATGTGAGTGATGTATAGAGAAGACTGCAACCGTAGTCTCGTTCTAACCTTGGTAAGGATGATCTACTGTTCTATTGGGGAGGCTCACAGAATCTAGACAACACAAAGGATGTTCGACCCGCATCTATAACCCTACCCGTCCTGCTAACGAGATGTGATCTGCAAAGGTAACTCGGAATTGTCACGTTCCTCGCTACTACCACGGTCCAGCTAGTCAGGGGATATCTATGAGTACCCTAGCCTAAACACCACGTTTACGCTAACAAGTGATTACTCTAATACTCAACCGGAAGAGGATTAAAGTAAACTCATAAACCAAAGAACAATAAAACTAGAACTTACTAGAATTAGAAGTCGAATTACTGAAGAATCTTAGAAGCAAGCCTCGGGTTAGGAGACTTGATCCCGTAGGTACAACTCGGAGTAGACACCGACAGGCCGGCCTTCCTCCGATCCACACCTCCACTTTGTCTCGCTCAATCTAGTAGAAACTAGAAGATCTATTTCTACTTTACATTGGTTGCTAAGCCTAAAAAGAAATATTAATTAGAGAAGAGGTTTTCCTTCGAGGGCACCCCTCAATCTCTATGATAATTTCTTGTCTCCTCCAGGGGCCAGAGGGGGTCTCCTTATATAGTCCTCCCCTTCTATGCGTTTTTGGGTCGATAGGCGAGGTGGTACTATGTTATTCTAGATCCAATAGGTCGGTGGAACGTCGTGTGCGAAGAGAGTCCGGAACGGAGTCCAGAGGTGGGCGGGCGCCCAGGTCCTCAGGGCGGGCGCCCTGGGCCTGGCCCCTTTCGGGCTCCGCTTCCTTCCCGTGGCTTCTGGAGTCTTCTAGATGGTAGAAAATTGCGCGGTGGGTTGATATCTCTATGTAATCCCGACGTGTAGGCCTTTCTTCCTTATTTCCTGATAACCCCCTGCAGAAATAGACAAACACCAAAACTCGTGGAATTCTGTCAGATAAAACCCTAAGTCTAGATGTTGATTTCATTTGGATCCTTTTCTTTGTTTATTTGATAATTAAATTTGATACTTAAGGACCGTCAACAGAGCGTGAGTAGAAGGTGTCAACGGGGTCGCGAAGTCGAGGTGAAGCCGATGCGCACGCGCACTCAGGCTGAAACCCTCGCCAACGGCGGCCGGAGCCGTGGCCGAACCGCCGTGCGCGGTGAGGACGCAGCTGACGGGTGGGGTCGCCCCGTCAGCGTCCCGCAGAGAGGGGAGAGAAGGGCCTGACGAGCGGGACCCGCTCGTCAGTGACCGCGTGCAAAGGGAGGGCACGCGCACAGCGCCGCATGGGCCGGCCTGCGGCCTTTTGGCTGGGCTTCGCCCGATTTCAGTTTGTTTTTCCTTTTTTCTTTTTTATTTAAAAATGTTGGATGTTTGAATTTGTGTGAAAAATTGTGCACTGATCCAAAAATCATGAAAATTTTTGTATAAATTCCCTGAAATAAGTAGAACACAAGAAAAATCGTAGGTTTCTTTTTCTGGTAGTTTACAAGTATATAAAAATTGCCTCTTTCGTTAATGAATAAAAATTCTATGAATTTTAATAATTTATTTATATATCCAAAAATCACCAAAATTTGTAAGGAGTCTCTGAATATCATTCCCTGGCTCCAAACAAAATTTGGTGGCATTTGGATAATGGTTGAATAAAATGTTAATAAACCCCTATTTAGTAATTAAATAATAATTCTAAAATAATTAGATGATATTTAGTTAAATCCTCCTAATTAGGGTTTGAGTGATTTTGGAATTGTGTGATGACCTAGGGCCATTAACCCTAATGACCTTTGGCATTTGATTATTGTTTGGCACTAAAGCTTAATTACTGTCTTTAATAATTAATTAAGAATTAATTATGGTAAATAGGATTAATAAATAATTAATTTAGGATAATTATGAAAAAGAGGAATCTTAGTTTACAAGATGCAACCTCTTGGGTAAAGACATTGAGTTGTTAAACAATTTTAATTATTGTTTATTCTGTGTTGCACCGAGGTGGCCAGTTATACGCAACTTGGTCCTTTTTGCATATTTGTCATACGCATATCATGAGCATTCATCATTTTGCGTATAGTGCACGTGACCGAAGGAGCGCCCGTCGAACCGAACCCCGAGGTCGGTGCTCCGTTCGAGGAAGTAGGACCCGAGACTTGGGAAGTCTCCGAGGGACCCTCTCTGCCCTGCAACCAAGGCAAGCCACGGATGCATTAACCCCTCCTTGAATGTTTTAAATCTTTTATCACTTATGAATTGAAAATGCTGCATTAGGTAGTTGAGAATTGGGTTAACCTACTTGCTGCATTTACTACCTTGATATCTGTTATCCTGTCCTTGACACCTGTTTTATTTTAATACTGCGTAGTTATGCTTAGCGCTGCTACTAGATATGTTTTCAAATAAGAAAGTTTGAAGGGTTGTTGTGGAATACACCTATGCTCAATGATGTTTCAATTTGAGACCGGTCGGTGGACTTGCTTTAAGAATGGAGTCTTAAAGTAGTGTCTCCAACTGTGTCAGTTAAGGACCGGTCCGTTGATGGCCCGCTGGGTTGAGAATTTATAGTACTGGCCACTTGCCCTCGGTAAGCCCGGTCTTGTGATCCCTCGACGCGAACAGCTACTCGCGCACTGGGCGTGGAGCGATGGCGAGAGTAGTGTGTACCCACCTTACGGATCTGAGATGACCGGAAAACATCTAGATCGGCTGTAGGATGGTGGAGTACTGTGCTCTCGGGTGCCGCGAACCTGGTCAAATTTGGGGAGAACTTGATTTGGGTTGATATATGCAAGATTTGGTTCTATATATGTCGGGTGGTTAGGAACTCCAGCTGGATTGCTAAGCGGTTCGAATCGTCGTTGCTCCCCGATTGGGAGACTCAATCCACTGGCCCTCATCGTAGTTAAATATGCAACTAAGTGGTAAAATGAGAAAGGGGGAAATGTCTCATGAGGTTCGGATCCCAATTCCTGGACTCAGAGTGACATGAAGCTATGGCCGTTGGATAGATAATACTTTGATTTAGGACTAGAAACTCACAGACTTGTCTGTGAGAAGCAACTAGTTAGGCTGTCCTCGAACTCCTCGACCTCTTAAGGAGAGGAATTCGCAGGTAAAACTTGAAAGTAAGGATGCACTATTAGTAAGCTTTTCCGCAAAACACTTTGGCTCCTTGCTCGGCCATTCCTTGTCTACCCTAAGCCTGCATCCCAAACTTCTCCTCCTTTCCACCGGGTAAGTCTTGTTGAGTACTCCCGTACTCAGGGTTTCAATAACTCTGTTGCAGGTGAAGCTCAGGAGCCGACTTGTTTCGGACCCTGTTGTGTGACCGTCGTCGAGGTTGACGACGAAGAAGAGTAGTGTGACCCATGGGCAGGGTCTGTAAATTTGTAACCGATGTACTAAAGTTTAAGTTGCTCCGCTGGACTTGGTTTGTAATAACACTCTGCTATTTGGAAGAACTCCTTTTGTAAAATAAGTTATGTAATACTTCTGCTGTTTTACTCTAAAATATTATTTTGGTCGTATGTCGTTTGTGATACTGCAATGTCTTCGCAACGAATGATCCTGGTGTTAAGGTGGCCACTTGCTATCCTGTAAGGGCGAGAAGAAGAAGTTCTCGTTAATTGACCATCACAGTGGTCAGGTCGAGCCTGCTTAGTACGCCACAGGTAGCAGTGGAATGAGCGTCCAGCGATGCTCATCGGACTTCTAAAGTGGGAGGATCCCCGGCATCACCGTTAGAGGTCCTTAGGACAATGACAGGTGTCGGTGGGCCCAAACACTTAGGGGGTTCTGCCACACGCTTCCTGTCAAATCACCTGCGCAATCCCTTGATTACCATGCGAACAGTTACCATATCCACCTGAGTACCCTCGGATTTCACGGATGCCGCGAAGAGATAAGTCAGATTTGCCCTTGCCCGTTTTGTCCTATAAATAGTTCCTTCTCGGGTACCCCTTCTCCATCGCATCATTCTACAGCCCCAACATCCACTTCCTTGGCGGCGGCACCGTTCGAGGACTCCAAGAATTCTAGCAAGAACTTCGTCCAACAATCCTCGAGTTTTCGATCTTCTTCCCTGCGAGAAAATGGCCATCAACTAGGTCAGTTCTACTTCTCTCCTATATTTTCACTGCACTCCTGTTCATTCGCAGTTCATCTTACTGAATACTTTTTTCTTTCTTTTGCTCTTCTTTTTACCCCCAAAAACTTCTAGGATCTGTCCAATAGAATCGTCATCCCTACCGATCAACCACACCTCCAATGTCTCGGTCCGCTAGGGATCCCAGATCCTACCGATCTGATCAACGCAGAGACCAACAGAATCCCCTTTAGAACTGAGAATTTTTCTCTAGATTTGTGGAAAGATGCCTTCCACTCGTGGCCCAGTCCTACCAAGGGATGGAAGGATTGGTTCTTGAGAGTCAGCCATTCAAATGAAGTTCAATGGGGCGAGCGTTAACTGGACCAGTGCATTAGACTGTCTCTTGCCGATATGCATAGGAATGAATCACTGCTGATTGCTGCATCATATTTATGGTCAGACACACCTAATGCTTTTGTTTTCAGCTATGGCCCTGCTTCTCCCACTCTTGCTGATGTGCTCATGCTCACAGGCTTAGATGTATCCACTGCCGATAGTAGTCACATATTTGACACCACACCTAGTGCTAAAGTGGAAACCCGCTCTATCGGCGGTTGGTCTGGGTACATTCGGTAATACCGCAGAACATGGCCTGTCAACATAAAGGAACAAACCACCTTCCTGAACATGTGGCTGGACAAATTTGTATTCTGTGGTCGATCGGCAGGACCAACCTCTGTCTACCTATCAGCAGCAGAGAGATTAGCTAATTGTGGCCGATTTCCCATCGGCTGATACTTGCTTGGCTCTGCCTATCATCTTCTCCATCAAGTAGCCAGGAAACTTCTGCTCGGCGAACCCATCGGCAACTTAGGGGGCCCTTGGTGGTTCATCAACATGTGGCTTAGCCTCCATATGCACAAGCGACTGGGATTTGACCTTTTTGCACAGCATTTCCCAAGGGATATAGCAGAGGATCATGAGTTGGATGAAGAAGAATCGGCAACCCGTCCTCCCTTGAACTATGGCGAAGCTGTCATAGTCTTGCCTGGTACTGGAGGCAATAGAGATCAAGTCAGCCGATTCTTTCAGACTCTTTATGAGGGTCTGACCAAAGAACAGCGAGCATGGATGCCTTATGAAGACCCAGACACAAGATTTCCTCTGACCTTTCACCCCTTCGATGATGCTCTCAATAAAGATCATGATGTGATGATGGCACTTATCACTCCAAGAGCCATACCAGTAAACTTCTTCGGCAGTGGGAAAGCCTCCAACTAGACCTATGAATTTTACAACCCATCGGCACTAGCCCGTCAACTAGCTTTCGGTCAGCTGCCGATTGCACTCTGTTATGCCGATGTGATAAAACCCAAGGAAACTATCACTAGTTTTCTCGAGTGGACCAGAATAGCTCAACTGCCACCAAATGCCGACACAGATGCCGATCTATCAGATTGGATCCCGGCCCTCTTCATTACTCAGGCATACAAACAATGGTGGGAAGAATGGAAAGAGCATTTGTTCTGCAAATCAGCTCTTACGTACCGCGGCATGATCGACCCCCAGTACAAAGTCCCCGATAATATTGTAAGTAACTCTAAACCGATGTTTCAATCCTTTCACTTTTACTTCCATTAGTAACTCACTTTCTGTGTTATATTACAGAATGATAACACACCCCCATCAGTCAGCAGGAGTGGTAAGCCGATCGAGCTCCTTCCATCGGGTCTGATTTCTTTGATCGGCAACAACTCTCCATCACTGGCCGCTATAATGCATCGGGGTGTACGTCTCAAGAACCAAGCGGACGAAGGCATCTCCATCGGTAGCTGCTTCTACTTTAGCACAAGCCTTCAAGGTAAATTTTGAAATTCTTTTACCCATACCGATTCCATTCTTACATCTGTTACACTTGTACTCACAAATTTCCATTGTTGTATCAGCAAACTGGCACATCGGCAAAGACTAGAGGTGTGACTGCCGATGCCCCCCAGTCCAGCCAACCAAAGAGGAAAAGATCAAAGAGTACCAGAACCCAAGCAAAGCGCCAGAAAACAGCAATACCCTCTCCTCCCCCAAGGTCACCGATCCCGGTGGAATCTTCTCCTTCTTCTCCAGAAGTCCAGATACAACAAGCACCATCTCCTCCTCAGCCACAAGAAGAACCCCACGCAGAAGAACCCCAGTCAGAGGAACCTCAGCCAGAAGACACATCGGCTGACGTACACGAGCAAACTGCCGATCCAGCAAGTTCAATCATAGCATCGGTAGTTTCCTCAATCCAAACAAGTATTGCTCCCCCTCAAGGTAACATACTCTTTATGAAATCATTGCCGATGAGCCTACATTTCCGTCTTATTATTATCTCTGTTACTCTTTCAGCTGACATAATCTCATCTGCAACTCCAGCTGATCAGCCCGTAATTCCATCGGCTTCAACCGGTCAGAGGCGAGAGATAGCTCTGAAACAAGTAAGTTATCTGATCTCTACCCGTATTGTTTACCAGTGCTTGATAATAGAATAACTTATTTTATTTTCTTTATTAGGAACAAGACTCCCCTGACAGCTTGTTCTCCTTTGACATCGACATCTCTGAGGATGAAGGCGAGGAGACATAGTTCTTCTCGAGCAGTTGGAATCACATCGGAAGAAATCAGGGCAAAGTTAGAAAAATTATCGGTCCTCCTTCATCAAGACACAGCCCAATTGGTCGATGACTCCGATCTAGCCAAGGCCTTGTTCAAGACCCTCAGAGGCCAAATTCCCGCAGATGCCGAAGAAATCCTTTTTCAAGCTGCACACTTAGAGAGCCGTCAGCTGCAGTACCAAAAGGCTGCCCAGCGTCTTGCCGATAGAGCTGCTCACGCTCAGCTCTCTAAGGAGATAATGAAAGTAAAGCTCCTTGCCGATGAGAAGCACACGAGCATCGGCATTTTGACATCCTCAGGAGATGTATTGAAGCAAAAGATTTCTGATCTATCGGCGAGAAAGGAAGCCCTGTTGGCAGAACTCAAACAGGTAGAAGAAGCCTTGTCTCAAGCCCAACAAGAAGAAAGCCAACTGCCTGAAACGATCAAGCTTCTTGAACAAGAGCAAAATATCCAAGCCTGCAAAGCACTGCAGATGAAGAAGAAGCTGAAACCAGTGGAAGGCTCTACCGATGATGATGTGAAGGAAATAGAAGAAGCCAACCAGATCTGTCTGCGTGCTATATCGACGATCCAGGCGCTGTTGAACATGTGAACTCTTCATCGGCAACATACCCTGCTCTCTTCTTTCCAATCCTCTTGATATTTTGGTCTAGCCGATAGGACTGTTGTCGGCACCATTTAAAACATTGAGTTTAGCCCCAGACACACTTTGATCTAGCCGATAGGAATGTTATTGGCACTTTAAACTCTTATGCATCAAGTCATATGCTGGGGTAATATCTCTTTAAATATTTGCCGTTCAACGCTCTGGGAAATTCAACTCCTTCGAGAGTTTCTAAGATATAAGTGTTGCCAGGAGCAGATCGATTTATCCGATAGGGACCCTCCCAATTGGGAGACCACTTCCCAAATTTTGAACTTTTAGTCCCAATCGGTAAGATTAGTTTCTATACTAAGTCTCCATCGGCAAACTCTTTGGCTTTCACCTTCTTGTCATACCATCTGGCAACTCTCTTTTTATTCTCTTCTATACTCATCAGAGCCCTTAGCCGATGCCCTGCTAGATCATCCAACTCGTCTGTCATCAAAGTAGCATAATCATCGGCAGCCAATTGATCTTGAAAGGATAGTCGCCTAGATCCAGTCTTAATTTCCCAAGGTAACACAGCATCATGCCCATACACCAACTGATAAGGTGAAACCTTGGTCGATCCATGACAGGCCCTCCGATACGACCATAAAGCTTCATTTAACAACGTGTGCCACCTCCTAGGATTTTCTTCAATCTTCCGCTTAATAAGCTTGATAATTCCTTTGTTAGATGCCTCGGCCTGCCCATTAGCTTGAGCATAATAAGGAGAAGAGTTTAATACTTTAATTCCCATACCGATTGCAAATTCATCAAACTCCCCTGATGTGAACATAGTACCCTGATCGGTAGTAATTGTTTGACGAATTCCAAATCGGTAAATAATATGCTCTTTCACAAAATCGATCATATTGGCCGATGTAACTTTCTTTAAAGGAATAGCTTCAACCCATTTGGTGAAATAATCGGTGGCAACCAAGATAAACTTATGTCCTTTGCTGGATGGCGGATAAATCTGGCCGATCAAGTCAATAGCCCATCCTCGGAACGGCCAAGGTTTAATAATGGGATTCATGGCCGATGGGGGTGCCCTTTGAACATTGCCAAACTTCTGACATCCTTGACACCCTTTGAAATACTTAAGGCAATCCTTAAGTATAGTCGGGCAATAATACCCATTTCTTCTGATCATCCACTTCATCTTAAATGCCGACTGATGTGCCCCACACACTCCCTCATGGATCTCTCCCATCAAACTTCTAGCCTGATCATCACCTAAGCACCTGAGAAGAATCCCATCAATAGTTCGATAATATAACTCATCTTCAAGGAGCACATACTTGGTAGCTTGAAACCGAACACGTCTCTCAACTTTCTTGGATGGATCCTTTAAGTAATCAATGATTTCCTTTCTCCAATCATCGGCACTGATTGCCGATACTGCGTTTATCATAGGCTGATATCCCGAGGCATGCTGAGCCAACCGATTGGCCTCTTCATTATGCAACCGAGGAACATGCTCTAATCGGAAATCCTTGAATTCCTTTAACAGTTGCATACTCCTTTCGTGATAAGTTATCAGGACTTCGCTTCGGCATTCATAGTTTCCAACCAATTGATTTATAACCAGCATAGAATCCCTGAAGATTTCAACAGCATCAGCATGGACTTCCCTTAGTAATTCCAACCCCTTTATCAAAGCTTGATACTCAGCTTGATTATTTGCTGACGTGGCAACAATCGGCAAGGAGAACTCATACTTCCTTCCTCGAGGGGAAATTAACACTATGCCGATCCCTGCCCCCCGGTCACACGTGGACCCATCAAAGAAGAGCGTCCAAGGTACAATTTCCAAAGTCTCCACTGTACCGCAATGTTGAGTTACAAAATCGGCCATAATCTATCCCTTAACCGCTTTAGCCGATTCGTAACGTAAATCGAACTCCGACAGTGCTAAAATCCACTTACCGATCCTGCCACTCATAATCGGCATAGACAACATATATCGGACCACATCATCTTTGCATATGACAGTGCATTCAGCCGATAAAAAATAATGTCTCAACTTAATACATGAGAAATAAAGACACAAACATAACTTTTCAATGGCCGAATACCTTGTCTCAGCATCAACCAATCTCCTGCTTAAATAGTAAATCACACGTTCCTTCCATTCAAATTCTTGAATTAAAGCCGAACTGATGACCATCCCATCGGTAGACAAATATAACCTGAAGGGCTTTCCTTGCTGAGGTGGAATCAGAACTGGAGGATTTACCAAATAATTCTTGATTTCATCTAAGGCCAACTGTTGTTCTTTCCCCCAGACGAATTCTTGATCGGCTTTCAACTTAAGTAAAGGACTGAAAGCACAAATTTTACCAGACAAATTAGATATAAACCTCCTAATAAAATTTACCTTGCCGATCAAGGATTGGAGCTTCGTCTTGTTGGTAGGAGCAACTATTTTGTTGATAGCATCAATGGATCTCCTACTAATTTCAATCCCCCTTTGATGCACCATGAAACCAAGGAATTGTCCTGCCGATACACCGAATGCACACTTATTGGGATTCATCTTTAAACCATGCTTCCTTGTGCATTCTAACACCCTTCGCAGATCGGCAAGATGCTTTGTGAAGTCTCCAGACTTAACCACCACATCATCAATATAAATTTCCACCAGCTTGCCGATGAACTCATGAAATATAAAATTCATGGCCCTCTGATAAGTAGCACCAACATTTTTCAAGCCAAAGGTCATGACTATCCATTCAAACAACCCAACATGACCAGGACATCTAAATGCAGTCTTTGGAATATCCTCTTCAGCCATGAATATCTGATTGTATCCTGCATTGCCATCTATAAGCTGATGATCCGATGCCCAGCCACAACATCAACTAGTAGATCGGCAACTGGCATTGGGTAGCCATCCATCGGTGTAGCTTTGTTAAGATTTCTGAAATCAATGCAAACCCGAAGCTTCCCATTTTTCTTGTAAACCGGAACAACATTGAAAATCCACTCGGCATACCGACATTGCCGAATAAATTTAGCTTCAATAAATTTGGTTATTTCGGCCTTGATATCAGGAAGAATATTAGGATTACATCGGCGAGCTGGCTGTTGATGTGGAAATCCAGACTTGATAGGCAACCGATGTTCAACAATCAATCGGTCCAAACTAGGCATCTCAGTATAATCCCAAGCAAAGCAATCTCTATATTCTTTTAACAAATCGGTTAATTGCTGCTTACACTCAGAATTTAACTTAGCACTAATAAAAGTAGGTCTAGGCTTATCGCCACTACCTATATCTACTTCTACCAAATCATCGGCCGATGTGAATCCCTAGCCCAATTTTCCATCACCGGCGAACCCATCCATTAAAAACCTTCATCAGAACCGACTGCTTGGATCGGTGGAATTTCATAATCGGCAACTTTGAGAAAACCCTTCTCCCAAATTTCTCCCGAGATACACCTAGTCCTTTCATAAGTGTCTGCTTCTGCCGATGCGATGACATAAGAAGAATCTCCCGGGACAATCTCAATCTTGTCACCTACCCACTGGACCAAGCACTGGTGCATTGTAGATGGGATGCAACAATTGGCATGAATCCAATCTCTTCCCAACAGCAAGTTATAAGCACCTTTTCCGCTGATCACGAAGAAAGTTGTCGGCAAGGTTTTACTGCCGATGGTCAACTCGACGCATGTTGCCCCCTTAACCGGAGACACGTTTCCCTTGAAGTCCTTTAACGTCATATCGGTCTTGGTCAAATCTTGATCCCCTTTTCCAAGCTTCCGATATACGGCATACGGCATGATGTTGATAGCGGCTCCACCATCAATTAATATCTTGGTCATTGGCTGACCATCAACCCTTCCTTTGACGAACCGGGCTTTAAGATGCTGCCTTTCATTGTCGTCAGGCTTTTCAAAAATAGCCGTCATCGGATCTAGAGCCAACTGAGCTATCTGGTCGGAAAACTCTAACTCCTCATCATCGCTGGACGGCGCAAGGAATTCCATCGGCAACATAAATACCATGTTGACATCTGCCGATGGCCCTTTCCCCTTAGGATCTGATTGTTGCTGATCCCCAGATTGGCTAGAGTTCTCGCCCTTGCTTAGCTCTTCTCGTGTTTCGTGCTGTAGTCTTCTCTTCTGTGTTTTAGTCAACCCCTCTGGACACCATGGGGGAAGTGGTGACTGCCTTGCCGATGGACGACGATGTTCCTTCGACTCCATCCGATAAGTGTTAGCGTCCCTGCAAAATATGAACTCATCGGAAACACGTGCATTAGCCATCTCCTCAAGTTCTTCCTGGTTCAAGGGAAAATATTCAACACGATCACCAAGTCTATCGTGCACACTGAGCCTGCCCCCTAGTCGATCATGAACCAACGCTCTCCCCCTAATCGGCCCATTAAATCGCCGATCATCATTGTGATAGCGCCAGTCGGATCTGTCATACCGATCATAACCATTGCACTCAGGGCAATCTCTAACAGTAGGCAACTTGATGTTCTGCTCCCAGCAATGGATAATGAACGGGCAGTTCCAGTGATCCTTGTGCCGATTCCACTCCTGTCGGCGTCTTTCTTCTTCCCGATGATTGTCTTCTTGCTGGCGCCGATACCGATCCTCACGTTGCTACCAAGTTTCTCGAGGAGTTATCACAATACCAGATCGGGGAGGCCTTCCCGAGTTAGTTCCCTCCTAGATTAAGCCTTTTCCTTTTGCATCGGCAGTAGTGATCTGATGCTGAGGATCCACCGATGCACTTCTTTCAGCTGCTTCCGATGTCAAGACCTTGGCTTTTCCCTTCGCATCCAGCATATTTGTTGGGAAAGGATGTTGATCGATCTTCATCGGCTTCTGAGATTTGGAGCTATCAAATTTTATCCTCCTAGATTCTATAGCCGATTGCAGCTGTTGTCTAAAAACTTTGCACTCATTAGTGCTGTGAGAGGTTGCATTATGCCACTTGCAGTATTTCATCTTCTTTAACTCTTCAGCCGATGGAATCACGTGATTGGGCGACAACTTGATCTGACCTTCCTGAAGTAGAAAGTCAAATATCCTATCGGCCTTGGTGATGTCAAATGCAAACTTCTCTGGCTCCTTATGCCCGAAAGGGCAAGACATCGGCTTCTTATTCTTTACCCATTCTGCCAAGCCGATGACTGGTTCTTCATCAGAGTCTGAGCTTGCTGCCTCATCAACAAATGACACCTTTTTGTTCCAAGCCCTCTTAGGTTCAAAGGGCTTAATGTCCTGGTCGGAAATCCTCTGGACCAAGTGACTTAGGCTCTCGAACTCTTGAGAAGCATATTTGTCCCTGATATGTGGCAACAAACCCTAGAAAGCCAAATCGACTAGCTGCCGATCATCTAAAACTAGACTATAGCATTTATTCTTGACCTCCCGCAACCTTTGCACAAAACTTTCAACCGATTCATCATTACGCTGTTTCAATCTGACCAAATCGGTAATCTTCTTCTCATGAACTCTAGAAAAGAAGTACTTGTGGAACTGCTTCTCTAGATCGGCCCAAGTAATCACCGTGTTGGGAGGTAACGAAATAAACCAGGTAAAAGTCGATCCAGACAAAGACGATGAAAACAAACGAACCCTCAATTCATCCCTGTTAGCAGCTTCTCCACATTGGATGATAAACCTGTTGACATGCTCCATGGTTGACGTATCATCCTGTCCAGAAAATTTAGTGAAATCTGGTACCTTGTACCGATTTGGAAGTGGAATCAAATGTATGCAGGAGGATACAGTTTCCGATAAGAGTAAGTGTTGACTTTGGGTTTTATCCCAAATTGGTCTCTCATTACTTCGGCAATCTTATCGGCCCAATAATCATCGGCATCCTGCTGATGAGGCGGTTGCGGATCTGGCACCTGTTGATACACTTCCACGTGTCTATGCGGTGCACGATCTGCATGGAACATTGGGTTAATCATTTGACCACCGATCTGCTGACCACCAATCTGTTGTCCAAGATTCATCGGCTGGTTGGGCAACCCTTGATTGTGGAACCCAGGGTAGATCTGGCCTTGCTGGAACCCTGAAGCTTGATGATTCTGTTGGGGCATTTGTGGAAAGACTTGCTGCCCAGGCCATCCACTATTGGCATTCATCGGCATAGGTCCTGTCGATGACTGGTAATTGGGCATCATCATTGAGTTGATATACCCTGGCTGAGTCATAAACCTCTGCTGCGTCGGCATTGAATCTGCCGATGCGTTAGGCATCTGGAACGTTGGAGCTTGAGAATTCCCAGTGTAAGGTCTTGCAGTAGTAGTTGTAGTATACTGGGGACTCTGATTCATCGGCATATTTGGAGGTGCCCATGCCATAGGAGCCTTGCCTCTCATATCAGCCATTTGAGATGTACTAGGTGTCTTCAACATGAACTCTGGAGGCATACCAAAACCCCACCAGTTAGGAGAAACAGATCCCGACATTGCCGATGCCAAAAGGTCTGTGGTGAGCTTGATCGACTCATCTGATGTTGATGTATTGGCCAGCATTGGCGTGGATTGCGCTTTGGGGACTCCTAATGTGCTTGGAGGAACAGCTGTTTCTGCGCCCGCAGTGGCTGCCGCAGCCGATGGAGCTGTGACAACTGGTGACCCCGGCTGATGATGAGAAGGACCAACATAATTTGGTGGCAATTGTCCTTCTTTGAAGGTTCTAGCCACGGCACTGAAAACTGTATTGGACAGCACACCAGCTTGATTGATCAAGGCACGGTTAATAACACTATCAACCATGTCTTGAAGTTTACCAGGATTGGCTTCAAAAGTAACCTGCCGAGGCATCGGCAGTGCTTCCTTCTGGATCACCTCACCACTCCTATTTATGCTGAAGGACTTGAGACAATGTTGATTGTAATCCTCCATAGCCTTTGCAATAGCTTGCTTCTGCTCATGCTTGAGATTGGCTTCCGTCACGGGGATGACATTCTCTAAATCGAACTCGGTAGTCGACATGTTGATCTTGATCTTGAATAGTGGTCCCACTAGGCGTGCCAAAAGATGTGTTGATGCAAAAGTAGATCTACAAACACAAAGGGCTAATACCTGATTTCAAATGTTAAGGCGTGCCAGCCGATTTGACCTTACTATCGGCAAAGGTGATAACTCGAATACTTTGGTCCCGACAACAGCGATGCGCCCGGATGCCAAGGCTAAGAGGTATTCATGCGGAACTTGAGAATACGCCAAGCTTAAGTCGATGAACTCCTAAGAACTCGTAATAAAAAGGAAAATATGACGAAGTCGTCGGAAAAAGTAGATGCTAGAATATGAGGAAAAACTTGTGTTTGATTGATTGATTATTACAAGGCCCCAAGGTCTACATTTATACCCTGCTCAAAGAGATACAATCAGACACGACTAGGACTCGAATTCCAAATTAAATAGAATCCATATACAAAATGATTGAAATAACTAAGAAAAAACAAAACTATCCTCCCGTGACAAACTGGGACACCACCATGGACCAATCGACAACCTTCAGGTTCTCCTTCCGAATCATCGGCAGACTCTTCATCGTAGCCATCGGCAAAGGCTAATGCTGACCATCGGCATAAACGCGTCACCACCCATGGACTTAGTCACATTCAGCTGTCCCTTCATCGGCAACCACCCTCATCGACAGCTCCCCTACAGACCAGTTACTGTTGCCCTATCTTGCCGATCTATACTCTACCGATCCTGAGTACGTGTCCAAAAATGGTGTCAACAACCATTGTTATCACCATCATAATCATACACCATTCACTCGCCACACATGCATATCTTGATTTGACTTATTGACTTCTTTCTCTGGATCCATGGTTTGACTATGCAATAAATGTCTTGTAAGTATGTATTAGCTGTCTCCCACCTATGAGCTCCAGATATCAAAATCTTATTAGAGTAGAGTGAGAGAGAAGGAAATATCACTATGCCTCACACCAAAAATACCACATACTTTAAGAGAAGGCATATACCATTACTGCCTTGCTGAGGATCCAGAAATACCACAAAAGAGAGATCTGAGAGGGTCATACAAGGAATCTCTGAGTTTTATTTGAAAATCTGCAAAAACTCCAGAGCTATAGCTGATCAAGAATAAGAGACATGGCACTTGATTAGACCGTTCTATCTTTTAACTACTCAAGACACAAGTGACGGTTACAAGCCCCATGGTGAAAGGTAAAATGAGTAAATTTTAAGTCTTAACATTTTACTCTAACTCAGTGATCAGATCTTACTTTTAAGGCATGAAACCACTGCAGAAACTCTTGAGTTCATCCTTGCTCAGGGACGAACAAGAGGTAAGCTTGGGGGAGTTGTTGATGGTCCTTAAGTACTAAATATAATCATCAAATAAATAAAGAAATGGATCCAAATGCAACCAACACCCAGACTTAGGGTTTTATTTGACAGAATTCCATGAGTTTTGGTGTTTGTCTATTTCTGCAGGGGGTTATCAGGAAATATGGAGGAAAGGCCCACAAGTCGGGTTTACATAGAGATATTAACGTGCCGCGTAATTTTCTACCATCTAGAAGACTCCAGAAGCCACAGGAACGAACGAGAAGGCAATCAGGCCGGAGGCAGGGCGCCCGCCCACCCCCCTTGGGCGCCCACCCAAGAGTTGTAGCCAAACATGTCCAACTTTGCGGATCACGCTCCACCGACCTAAAGGATCAAGGATAACCGTCCAATCAATGTCGGTTTGATCCAATGGCTCACGTTCACTTGAGGGGACTATAAAACCAGACCCCCTGGCTCCTGGAGGAGACAAGTTCATCATAGAGTTGAGAGGTGCCCTCGAAGGAATACCTCTCCTCTAAATAAATATTTATTTTAGGCTTAGCATCCAATGTGAGTAGAATTAGATCTTCTAGTTTCTACTAGATTGAGAGAGATAGAGTGGAGGTGTAGATCGGAGGAAGCCCGGCCTGTTGGTGTCTACTCCGAGGTTGTACCTGCGGGATCAAGTTTTCTAACCCGAGGCTTGGTTCTAGGATTCTTCAGTAATTCGACTTCTAATTCTAGTAAGTTCTTGTTTTATTGTTCTTTGGTTTATGAGTTTACTTTAATCTCTTCCGGTTGAATATTAGAGTAATCATTGCTAGCGTAAACGTGGTGTTTAGGCTAGGGTACTCATAGATATCCTCTGACTAGCTGGACCGTGGTAGTAGCGAGGAACGTGACATTTCCGAGTTACCTTTGCAGATCATATCTTGTTAGTAGGACGGGTAGGTTTATAGGTGCGGGTCGAACATCCTTTGTGGTGTCTAGATTCCGTAAGCTTCCCTAATAGAACAGTAGATCATCCTTACCAAGGTTAGAACGAGACTACGGTTGCAGTCTTCTCTATACATCGCTCACATCGAGAAACATTCTTTGTAACCTAAAGGGATAGTAGCAACAGATTTGGTTAGTCAGATGCACCCTTTCTCCCAGTGGTAAAAATATAAATACGATAACTCTGGATAACCTCCCGGGTGAAATGCTCACCGATATCCGTGCGCTTGCGGATCATTTCCTTATTGCGTTACAAAATATCAATAATTTCCTTTTCTTGATATGATCTAGCATAATAGTAGGGTTAAGTTGATATACTGTATCATCATCATAACTGTTCCCAGTGGATTCGATATTTAAAACCTCCGGGTAAAATGTGACACTAGTATGTATCTGTGCGCTTGCGGATAATCCTACTTAAATCTATTTAAATGGAGTGCAGTTAATTTATACCAACACGGGCGCTCAACAGGGCGTGTGGCAACAGGTTGGGTGACGTCAGGGCCACGCGTATCAGAGGAACCTCATCGGGCTCCCTCGGCGAGCGCATAACAAAGGCAAAGTTGGAATCACTGTAGAAACCTGCCGACACATCCCCCGCTTCCTAGCACGGGTTAGACGGATCCCCAACTAGGGGCTCCGCGTCACCTGCTAGGGACAGTGGGAATGCAATGAGCATTGTTGACACTTGCAAACACCACTTGAATACTAGGTTGTCATCCCCAGCATGGCGCTAGAGTGTACTATGGTATTTATACGCACATAGATAAATCAGCAAGCGCACGGATACCGTTGTAGCTTTTACCCTGTTGGTGCAAAAGTAGATCTGCAAACACAAAGGGCTAATACCCGATTCAAACGTTAAGGCGTGCCAGCCGATTTGACCTTACAATCGACAAAGGTGATAACTCGAATACTTTGGTCGCGACAACAGCGATGCGCCCGGATGTCACGGCCAAGAGGTATTCACGCGGAACTTGAGAACTCGGTCGATCCTCTTCCTCTCCGGGGAGAAAATGTCCATCAACTTCACCGTCCCTGAGGTCAACTCTCTCCACCTCCTTTTCCTTGTCGTACTTTTATCTTCTGCAAATCTATTTACTGAGTACGTTCTTTCTTTCTTTTTCCTTTTTCTGTTCTTCCAACCTTTAAACCTTTAGGAATTGGCTGATAAAATTGTGATTCCTACCGATCAACCACACTTTCAATGTCTCGGACCATTGGGCAATCCGGATCCTACCGACCTGATCAACGCGGAAACAAATAGGATCCCCTTTAGAGCTGAGATTTTTTCTTTAGATCTCTGGAAAGATACTTTCTGATCCTGGCCCAGTTCTACCAAGGGATGGAAGGATTGGTTCTTGAGAATCAGCAACTCAAACGAAGTCCAATGGGGTGAGCGTAAATTAGACCAGTGCATCAGGTTATCTCTTGTCGATATGGAAAGAAATGAATCACTACTGATAGTAGCCTTGTATTTCTGGTCAGACACCCTCAATGCTTTCTATTTTGGTCATGGTCCTGCTTCTCCTACCTTTGCCGATGTACTTATGCTCACTGGTCTGGAAATAGCAGCTGCCGATGATAGTCACCTGTTCGATAGTAAGCCCGAACGTAAAGTAGAAACTCGTAACATTGGCGGCTGGTCAGTGTACATCCAGAAGTACCAAAAAATAGGACCAGTTGGGCAAAGGGAACACGCCATCTTTCTGAAAATGTGGCTAGATAAATTTGTCTTCTATGGCCAATCGGTAGGGCCAACTTCTGTTTATCTATCGGCAGCAGAGAAACTAGCCGGTGGCGGTTGCTTCACTCTTGGCCGATACTTGCTGGGCTCTGTTTATCACCTCCTTCATCAAGTGGCTGAGAAACTTCTGTTAGGCCAACCCATCGGCAACTTAGGAGGCCCTTGGTGGTTCATCAACATGTGGCTCAATGTTCACATACACAAACGCCTCCGATTCGACCTCTTCGCACAACGATTTCCCAGAGATATCGCCGAAGATCATGAAATGGCTGATGAAGAATCGGCAACTCGCCCACCCTTGAACTATGGTGAGGCTACTATAGTCCTACCCGGCACTGGTGGTAATGAAGACCAGGTCAGCTGATTCTTCCAGACTCTATATGATGACCTTCCTAAAGATCAACGGGCATGGATGCCTTATGAAGATCCAGAAACCAGATTCCTGCTTACTTTTCACCCTTTTGATGACGCTCTTAACAAAGATAATGACCTGATGATGGCAATCATAACTCTAAGGGCCATCCCAGTGAATATTTTCGGAGTGGGAAGAATACCAACCCCACTTATGAATTTTACAATCCATCGGCACTGGCTCGTCAACTAGCTTTTGGGCAGTTGCCGATTAGACTCTGTTATGCTGATGTGGTGATGCCAAGGGAGACTATAACCAGTGGACTTGAGTGGATAAGAATAGTTCCGCTTCAGCCAAATGTCGATACGTCAGACATTGATCTATCGGCATGGATCCCAACCCTCTTCATCACTCAGATGTACAAAGAGTGGTGGGAAGAATGGAAGGAACACTAGTTCAATACATCAGCTCTGACATATCGTGGCATGATCGACCCCAACTATAAGGTTCCTGATAACATTGTAAGTCTTCGACAGATTTCTTAACTCCTTTATCTCATTTATTCCTATTGGTAACTTACTTGTTTTCATTTTAACAGGCCGACAATACAGCCCCGACAGTCAGCAGGAGTGGAAGACCGATCGAACTCCTTCCATCAGGTCCAATCTCTCTGATCGGTCATAACGCACCGAGTTTAGCAGCCCTGGCGCATCGGAACGTGCGCTTCAAGAAGATGACCACCAAGCGGTCGAAGACTTCCCCATCAGTTGCCGCTGCCACTCTAGCATAGGCTTTCATGGTAGACTCTTAATTTCCTTGGCTTCTACTGATTTCATCCCATACTTACCTAATCTTTTTAGGGCACATCGACTGCTACGGGGAGCTCATCGGTAACTTTTATTGTTTAACAAAATTTCATCAATATTCTTCTATGTCTCTACTTAAGATATCTTTGGTTGTTGTAACAGCAGACTGGCAAATTGGCAAAGACCAAAAGCGCCCAAACAACTGCCGATGCCCCCCAGCCCAGCCAAGCCAAGAGAAAAGGCCCCAAGAGCACCAAGTCGCAACCAAAGTGCCAGAGGACAGCACCATCTTCTCTCACTCGTCCAATGTCGCCGATTCATGTGGAATCATCCCCCTCTTCACCAGAAATCCAGACACAACAAGTACGGTCCTCTCCTCGATCAGCACCTCAGCCACAAGAAGCACCAGCCGATGTATCTGAGCAGACTGCCGATCCAGCTGATTTGAGTGTACCATCGGTTGTTCCCCCAGAACAAACAAGCACTGTCCCCCCTCAAGGTAAAGTACTGATCATAACATTATTACCGATGACTTATTTTTGCGAATCATAATCACCTTCGTAATTTCTCATTTGATATCATCCCATCGGCAACTTCAGCCGATCAACCCATAGTGCCGACGGCATCATCAAGCCAGAGGCGTGAAATTGCTCTGAAGCAAGTAAGTTATCTAATTTCTATCCTTTATATCACTAATATTTGACCATCAAATAACTTATCTTTATTCTCTTTCAGGAACAAGACTCCCCAGACAGCTTATTCTCCTTCGCCATTGATATTTCTGACAATGAGGGCAAAGAAGCGAGCTCCTCCCAAGCAGTAGGGATCTCATCGGTAGAAATCAAAGCCAAGCTGGAAGACATGTTGGCCCTGCTGCATCAAGATACTGCCTAGTTGGTTGATGATTCTGATCCAGCCAAAGCTTGGTTTAAGACCCTTCGCGGTCAAATTCCAGCCGATGCTTAAGAGATTCTTTTCCAAGCTGCCCATCTAGAAAGCCGTCAGCTTCAATACTAGAAAGCTACCCAATGTCTTGCCGATAGAGCTGCTCATGCCCAACTCACAGAGGAAGTAATGCAAGTAAAGCGCCTTACCGATGAGAAACATAACAGCATCGGCATCCTGCAGTCCTTAGGGGAGACACTGAGACAAAAGATTTCAGATCTATCAGCAAGAAGGGAAGCTCTGCTAGCTGAGCTCAAACAAGTAGAAGAGGCCCTGACTCAAGCTCAGCAAGAAGAAAGCCAGCTGCCTGAGATGCTCAAGACTCTTCAGTAAGAACGAAACATCCAGGCTCGTAAGGCACTGCAGATGAAAAGGAAGCTAAAGCCAGTAGAGGGTTCTGCCGATGAGAACATTCGGGAGATAGAAGAAGCCAACCAGATTTGTCTGTGTGCCATATAGACCATTCCAGCCTTGCTAGCTGAATCTGTGAGCTCTTCATCGGCAATCTGTTTCATTCTACCCTTAGAATCTTTTGTTCATTCTGATCTAGCCAATAGGACTATAATCTGCACTTTTAAAACATTATGCCTGATCCCAGATACATTTCGTCGAGCCGATAGGAGTGTTATCGACACTTAAGCTTCCATGCATCAACCCAGATGCTTGGGTAATACTTCTCTAGATACTTTCCATTTAACGCTCTAAGAAATTCAACTCCTTCGAGAGTTTCTAAAATATAAGCATTACCAGGAGCAGACAGATTTATCCGATAAGGTCCTTCCCAATTAGTAGACCATTTTCCGAACTTTGAACTTTTAGTCCCAATCGGTAGAATTAATTTCCATACCAAATCTCCATCGGCAAACTCCTTAGCTTTTACTTTTTTATCATACCATTTAGCAACTCTCTTTTTATTTTATTCTATACTTATCAAAGCCCTCAATCGATGCTCTACCAAATCGTCCAACTCATCTTTCATCAAAGTAGCATAGTCATCGGCAGCTAATTGATCTTGAAAAGAGACCCGCCTAGATCCAGTCTTAATTTCCCATGGCAACACCGCATCGTGCCCATACACTAACTGATATGGTGAAATTTTAGTCGATCCATGGCATGCCATCCGATATGACCACAAAGCTTCGTTTAACAATGTGTGCCATCTTCTAGGATTTTCTTCAATCTTTCGCTTGATTAGCTTAATAATCCCCTTGTTAGAAGCTTCGGCTTGCCCATTAGCTTGAGCATAATAGGGAGAAGAATTCAATACTTTAATTCCCATACCGATTGCAAATTCATCAAACTCCCCCGACGTGAACATAGTACCTTGATCGGTAGTGATTGTTTGAGGAATGCCAAATCGGTAAACAATGTGCTCCTTCACAAAATCAATCATGTTAGCCGATGTTACTTTCTTCAAGGGAACAGCCTCAACCCATTTTGTAAAATAATTAGTGGCCACTAAAATGAACTTATGCCCTTTGCTTGACGGCAGGTAAATCTGTCCAATGAGATCAATAGCCCAGCCCCGAAACGGCCAAGGTTTGATGATGGGATTCATAGCCGATGTGGGTGCCATTTGAATGTTGCCAAATTTCTGACATCCTTGACATCCTTTGAAGTATTTAAAGCAATCTTCTAGTACAGTCGGCGAATAATATTCGTTCCTTCTAATCATCCATTTCATCTGAAAAGCCGACTGATGTGCTCCACATACTCCTTCATGAATCTCACCCATTAAGCTTCCAGCCTCATCATTACTCAAACATTTGAGCAAAACTCCATCTATTGTCCGAAAATACAACCCTTCTTCGAGAAGTACATACTTTGTTGCTTGAAACCTAACACGCCTCTCAACCCTTTTGGATGGGTCTTTTAAATAATCAATAATTTCTTTTCTCCAATCATCAGTATTGTCTGCCGATGATACATTTACCAATGGGTTGGTATCTCGAGGCATGTTGAGCCAACCGATTAGCTTCTTCATTGTGCAACCGAGGAATATGCTCCAATCGAAAATCCTTGAATTCCCTTAATAGTTGTATGCTTCTTTCATAATAGGTTATTAATACCTCACTTCGGCATTCATAATTTCCGACTAGCTGATTTATAACAAGCATAGAATCGCCGAAGATTTCAATAGCATTAGTGTGAACTTCCTTCAATAATTCCAACCCTTTAATTAGAGCTTGGTACTCAACTTGACTATTCATTGACGTGGCAAGAATCGGCAAAGAAAATTCATACTTCTTTCCTCGAAGAGAAATTAACACTATGTCGATTCTTGCCCCCCGGTCACACGTGGATCCATCAAAGAAGAGCGTCCAAGGAACGATTTCCAAAGTGCCCACCATACCGCAATGTTGAGTTACAAAATCGGCCATAATTTTCCCTTTAACTGCCTTAGCCAATTCATAACGCAAATCAAACTATGATAATGCTAAAATCCATTTGTCGATTCTACCACTCATAATCGGCATTGATAACATGTATCAGACTACATCATCTTTGCATATAACAGTGCATTCGGCCGATAACAAATAGTGTCTTAATTTGATACATGAAAAGTATAGGCATAAGCATAGTTTTTCAATAGCCAAATACCTTGTCTCAGCATCCACCAGTCTTCTACTTAGATAATAAATCGCACGCTCGTTCCCTTCAAATTCTTGAATTAGAGCCGAACTGATGACCATCCCATCGGTAGACAAATATAATCTGAAAGGCTTTCCTTGTTGAGGTGGAATTAGAACTGGAGGATTTGTCAAATAATTCTTGATTTCATCTAACGCTAACTGTTGCTCCTTCCCCCATATAAATTCTTGATCAGCTTTTCACTTGAGTAAAGGACTAAAAGCACGAATCTTACTAGATAAGTTAGATATAAATCATCTGATGAAATTTATGTTGCCGATCAACGATTGAAGCTCAGTTTTATTGGTGGGAGCAACTATCTTGTTGATAGCATCAATAGATCTTCTACTAATTTTAATCCCTCTTTGTGCACCATGAAACGAAGAAACTGACCTGCCGATACACCGAATGCACATTTATTAGGATTCATCTTCAAACCATGTTTCCTTGTGCACTCCAACACTTTTCGTAGATCGGCAAGATGCTTTGTGAAATCTCCAGATTTAACCACCACATCATCAATGTAGATCTCAACTATTTTGCCGATAAATTCATGAAAAATAAAATTAATGGCTCTTTGATAAGTAGCACCAGCGTTCTTTAAACTGAAGGTCATGACTATCCATTCAAAACAATCCAACATGACCAGGACATCTAAATACAGTCTTGGGAATATCTTCCTCAGCCATGAATATTTGATTGTATCCAACATGGTCATCCATAAAGCTAATGATCCGATGTCCAGCTGCAGCATCAACTAACAAATCAGCAACCGACATTGGGTAACCATCCATCGGTGTAGCCTTATTAAGTTTCCTAAAATCAATGCAGACACAAAGCTTCCCATTTTTCTTATAAACTGGAACGACATTGAAAACCCACTCGGCATGCCGACATTGCCGAATAAATTTAGCTTCAATAAGTTTAGTTATTTCGGCCTTAATATCAGGAAGAATAATAGAATTGCATCGGCGAGCTGGCTGCTGATGCGGCCGAAATTCAGATTTGATAGGTAACCGATGTTCAACAATCGATCGGTCTAAACCAGGCATCTCGGTATAATCCCAAGCAAAGCAGTCTTTATATTCCTTTAACAAATCGGTTAATTGTTGCTTACACTCAGAATCTAACTTAGCACTAATAAAAGTAGACCTTGTCCTATCACCATTAGCTATATCTACTTCTACTAAATCATCGGCCAATGTAAACCCTTGGCCTAGCTTTCCATCATCGGCGAACCTATCCATTAAAACCCTTCATCAGAACCGACTGCTTGGATTGGTGGAATTTCATAATCGGCAACTTTGAGAAAATCCATTTCCTAAACTTCTCCTAAAATACATCTGGTCTTTTCATAGGTATCCGCTTCTGCCGATGCGATAACATATGAAAAATCTCCTGGGACAATTTCAACCTTGTCACCTACCCACTGAACCAAACATTGGTGCATTGTAGATGGGATGCAACAATTGGCATGAATCCAATCTCTCCTCAACAGCAACTTATAAGTACCCTTTCCACTGATGACAAAGAAAGTTGTCGACAAGGTTTTGCTGCCGATGGTCAACTCAACGCATATGCCTCCCTTGACTGGAGACACATATCCTTCAAAATCCTTTAACATCATATCGGTCTTGGTTAAATCTTGATCCCCTTTTCCAAGCTTCGGATAGACTACATATGGCATATTATTGATAGCAGCCCCACCATCAACAAGTATCTTGGTCGTCGGCTGCCCATCAACCCTACCTTTGACAAATAGAGCTTTAAGGTGCTGCCTCTCATCATCAGCAGGCTTTTCAAAGATGGCCGTCATCGGGTCAAGAGCTAACTGAGCTATCTGATCAGGAAATCTACCTTCTCTTCATCATCACTAAAGGGTGCAAGAAATTCCATCGGCAACATAAATACCATGTTAACATCTGCCGATGGCCCTCTTCCTTTGTGATCTGACTATTGTTGATCTCCAAACTTAGCAGAATTCTCTCCCCTACTTAGTTCTTCTTGTCATTCTCACTGCAACATTCTTTTCTGTGTTCTTGTCAACCCCTCTAGACACCAAGGGGAAGTTGTGGTTGCCTTACCGATTGACAACGATTTTCCTTCGATTCCACCGATAAGTATTAGCATCTCAACAAAATATGAACTCATCGGGAACTCACGCATCCGCCATCTCCTCAAGCTCCTCTTGGTTTCAGGGAAAATAACCGACACGCTCACCAAGCCTGTCATGCACACTGAGTCTGCCCCTAGCCGATCAAGAACTGATGTCCTTCCTCTAATCGGCCCACTAAAACGCCGATCATTGTTCTAATACTGCCGATTTGGTCTATCATACCAATTATAGCCATTGCACTCAGGGCGGTCTCTAACAGTTGGTAGTTTGATGTTTTGCTCCCAATAGTGGATGAAGAACGGGCAATTCCAATGATCTCTATGCCGATTCCACTCTTGTCGGCGTCTTTCTTCTTCCCGGCGACGATATTCCCGTTGGCGACGATACCGATCTTCACGCTGCTACCAGGTTTCCTGATGCCTCCTATGAGTGATTACAATGCCAGATGGAGGAGGTCTTCCTGACTTTGTTCCTTCCTGGATCAAGCCAGTGCCTTAGGCATCATCGGCAGTAATCTGGTGCTGAGGATCTACCGATGCGCTTCTTTCAGCTGCTTCTGATGTCAAGACTTTGGTCTTTCCTTTAGCATCCAACATATTTGTGGGGAAAGGATGTTGGTCGATCTTCATCAGCTTCTGAGCTTTGGAGCTATCGAACTTAATTCTCCCAGACTCTATGGCCGATTGCAGCTGTTGCCTGAACACTTTGCATTCATTTGTACTGTGGGATGTCGCATTATGCCACTTATAGTACTTAATCTTCTTCAACTCTTCTGTCGATGGAATCACATGGTTAGGTGACAATTTGATTTGCCCCTCCTGAAGCAGAAAGTCGAATATCCTATCGGCTTTGGTGATGTCAAATGCAAATTTTTCTAGATCCTTATGCCCAAAAGGGCAAGACATTGACTTCTTATTTTTTACCCATTTTGCCAAGCCGATGACTGGTTCTTCATCAGAACCTGAGCTTGTTGCCTCATCGACAAATGACACCTTTTTGTTCCATGCTCTCTTAGGTTCAAAAGCCTTGATATCTTGGTCAGAAATCCTCTATACTAAATGACTCAGACTTTCAAACTCTTGAGAGGCATACTTGTCTTTAATATGTGGTAACAATCCTTGGAAAGCCAAATCGGCTAGCTGCCCACCAAACTATAGCATTTATTCTTCACATCTCGCAACCTTTGAACAAAACATTCAACCGATTCATCATTGCGCTGCCTTAGCCTGACTAAATTGGTGATCTTCTTCTCATGAACTCTAGAAAAGAAGTATTTATGGAATTGCTTTTCTAGATCGACCCAGGTGATCACTGAGTTTGGAGGTAATGAAATAAGCCAAGTAAAGGCCGATCCAGACAAAGATGATGAGAATAAACGAACCCTTAACTCATCTCTATTAGCAGCCTCCCACACTGGATGATGAACCTATTAACATGTTCCATGGTTGACGTGTCATCCTGTCCAGAGAACTTGGTGAAATCTGGCACCTTGTACCGATTTGGAAGCGGAATTAAATCATATGCAGGAGGATACGGTGTCTGATAAGAATAAGTGTTGACTTTGGGTTTTATCCCAAATTGATCTCTCATCACTTCGGCTATCTTATCGGCCCAATAGGCATCAGCATCTTGCCGATGAGCAGGTTGTGGATCTGGAACCTGTTGATAAGCTTCCACTTGTCTTTGCGGTGTTCGATTTCCAGGGAACATGGGATTAGCCACCGCCTATTGACCACCAAGTTGCTGAGCAAGATTCATCGGTTGATTGATCAATCCTTGATTCTGAAAACCAGGTTGCACTGGTCCCTGTTGAAATCCCATAGCCTGATGATCTTGCTGAGGCATTTGTGGAAAGACAAACTGCCCTGTCCATCCATTGTTAACATTCATCAGCGTAGGCCCTGCTGATGGTTGATAATTGGGCATCATCATTGAATTAACGTACCCTGGGTGTGTCATAAACCTTTGATGCGTCGGCATTGGAGCTGCCGATGCGTTAGGCATCTGGAACGTTGGTATTTGAGAATTCCTAGTAAAGGGTCTTGTAGTAGTAGTTGTAAAATACTAGGGATTCTGAGTCATCGTCGATACTGGGGGTGCTGATGCCATAGAAGCTTTGCCTGTTGCGTTAGCCACTTGAGATGTCCCAAAACTATTTGCACCAAAGTCCGGGGGCATACCATATCCCCACCAGTTGGGAGGAACTTGACAATTCTTGAACACAGATCCTGACATTGCTGATGCCAATAGATCTGTAGCGAGTTGAACTTGTCCCTCTGATATTGATGGATTAGTCGTCATCGGTGTAGATTGCCCATTAGTCATCCCTAATGTGCTTGGAGGAGAAGTAACTTGTGTACCCGCAACTGCTGTAGTAGCCGATGGAGCCGTAACCGATGATGATCCTGGCTGATGATAGGCCGGGCCCACATAAGCTAGTGGTACTTGTCCTTCTTTGAAAGTTCTAGCGACAGCATTGAAAACTGTATTGGACAGCACACTAGATTGATTGATTAGAGCACGATTGATAGCACTGTCAACCATCTCTTGTAGTTTACCAGGATTAGCTTCAAAAGTGATTTGCCGAGGCATCGACAATGCTTCCTTTTGGATCACCTCGCCGCTCCTGTTGATACTGAAGGATATCAAGCATAGCTGCTTGTAGTCCTCCATAGATTTTGCCATAGCTTGCTTCTGTTCATCTCTGAGATTGGCTTTCGTCACGGGGATAACGTTCTCCAAGTCGAAATCAGTGTTCGACATGTTGATCTGGATGATAAATCTATGTCCCACTAGGTGTGCCAAAAAATGTGTTGGTGCAAAAGTAGATCTGCAAATGCAAAGGGCTAATACCCGATTCAAACGTTAAGGCGTGCCAGCCGATTTGACCTTACAATCGACAAAGGTGATAACTCGAATACTTTGGTCCTGACAACAGCGATGCACCCGAATGTCACGGCCAAGAGGTATTCACGCGGAACTTGAGAACTCGCCGAGATTGACTCGATGAATTCCTAAGAACTCGTAAGTAAAAGGAAAATATGCGGGTTGACGAAGTCGTCGAAAAAGTAGATACTGGAATAGATGTAAAAACTTGTGTTTGATTGATTGTGTATGTTCTTACATTGCTACGGGGTCTACATTTATACCCTGTCAAACAGAGTTACAATCAGACATGACTAGGACTCGAATTCCAAATTGAACATAATCCGTACGTAAAACAAACTCTAATAACAATGGAAAACATTAATTTATCCACCTCAACCGATCGACACACCGCCACCATCCTATCAGCAATTCCTGCGTCTTCCCCTGTTATCATCGGCAATCGGCAAACCACCCTTCATCGGCATCGGCAACCACTAGTATCACTCATCAGCATAGATCAATCACCATCCCTGGACTTGGCCACATTCTGCCTTTTAGCCATCGGCACCAACTTCAATCGGTAACTCCCTTGATAACCAGTCACCATTTCTTCACCTGCCGATCCATATTTCACTAATTCTCAGATACGTGTCCAAAGATACATGTCCAAAAACGATGTCAACATACCCGGTTAAAGGTTTTATCGTATCCGCAAGGAAACGGGAGAACCAACTACGCTCTAACATAACCAAGATAGATAGATAGGTGTAAATACGAAACATGGTAGAATTGAATAAGAACAATATTAAAGGTAAAATGATAATGGGGGAATATAGAGTAGACCAAGCTAATATATGGGCAATAATAGGAGAATATAGAGGATAACTAGGGTTTCTCTACTTCAAAGGGGTATGTCTGTATGTAGCCTACCATAAGTATAAAATAACACAGAGTGTAATACCCGATTTTAAGGACAAAACCAGATATGCACCATATGTGAGTCTTAGAAGTCAAATCTCACATATAGCTACAAATAAGGGGTAATATCAGAAGACAATGCATAAATATATAACGTACTCAGTATAAAAGATATAACCTTCAGTATCAAATAGCGGATAGACAACTCCAAACTTCAGGTATTAACTCCTCTCCACAGGATCAAACTCACTGGTTGATCACAAGCCCAAAACTTCGCCTGAGGTGTGGGGGAAAATGCAAGAGTGAGCACATATCGTACTCAACAAGTATAACCAGGGGTTCATGAGGCTCAATTAGCTGACACTGGTTTGACTGCATTTAGCTTTTATATGTATATAGCATATTTATCACTGGATAGCAAATGTCAAGGTAGCATAACTAAATCCCATAACCACATGATCAATGTATACAAGAATTAAGAATAACACGTATAAACAACATAATAAACCATCATTCATCATCATTAATCATGTTCATCAGTGTCCATCTATTCCGTCAATTTTCCGGGGCCGCCCGTATCCGTGGGCACGGCTAGTATACCAGATTTAACACTCTGCAGAGGTTGTACATCTTTACCCATGAGTCATGATTTACCCTTTCGCCCGAGGTAGCTAGTCTCTTAACCCACTTCCAAGGAAGGTCGGCAGGGATCACTATGAAGTCTTTCAAAGGTTCGTCTAACAAGTTAGAGCCGCAAGGTTTCCTTTGCGCGCAGATATAGAGGCCCCCTTCCGATGGCACAATGACTCGCAGCCTATACACATACAGACAGAGGCCACACTATACTCAAAATGGTTCAGCCCCTCTAGCGCCCTTTCGGGTAACCGCTAACAATCTAGAAAAGCTTACTCATACTTGACTAAAGCCAGAGCCATATAGCCCTCATGGTTGTACGAGTTGTCCCAGCTTTTGCTAAGGGATAAGTCCTTATGGTGGGTCAAGATCAATCGAGCAAAAGCCAGAGTTCTTTCCACCCTTTATATTCAAGTTGCTAGAAAGCTTATTTTATTGTTTATTTTTTATCCAAACATTCATGTTACAAGATCATGTATTATATTCAAGCACTAGCAAGAACTACCCAAATGCATATCCAAATAGGCAACAAGGAAATCAGGATAACAATCATCTATGATTTTGCTATGGTCATAAAGGTGGACACATGCATATGATATATATTGTATAAATTGTGTATAGGTAACAAGGATGATCCCAAGTTATACTTGCCTTGATCAAAGCTCTCCTGAGCTTGCTGCTGGTCGTCAAAAGCTTGACCTTGATCACCAACGTAAAGCTCACCGACTAAACTCGATCATCAATCAACAACACGCAATCCAATGTAGACAATCATACACGAAGAAAACAAGCTATTATTAGAACAATACACCAAACAATAGTAAAACAAATATAAAAGTTTATAAAAATATTCTACGCAGCACTAAGATCACACAAACGTAAAGTTCACGAAAATCGGAGTTAAAACGTAAAAGTTATGAATTTTCCAAGATTCCTATAGAGAAATAATTAATTAAAAGCTACTGCGAAATTAAAAAGTTTCAAAATAGTGAATAAACACTTCTAATATGTAGAGCTCATAACTACGAATCTAACGGAATTTGAATGGATGAAAACGGAGTTAAAATGAGCATTTTATGACCAAATCAATTTCAATGGCAAAACTGTAAATAATAGAAAACGTAATCTGCCTATGCCGAACCGGAATACGCTTTTAAACCGAGAAAACGTATTCTGCGCAAGATGCCAAGGGCTGCGGAGTAAATACCGAAAAGTTTCAGGGACTCTTTATGAAGTTTCGCAGCTAAGGGGTATGTTTTGTTTTCGGCCCTTGATCTCCAATTCAACGGCTCAGATTTCTTCCAGGGGAACACGGCGGCGGCTGGCCACCGGACAGAACTCCGGCGCAGTGGCACCACGGACGTCCTCGTCGGAGTTTGTCCAAAACGCGTTTCGGTGCACCATTCTTCGAAAGGAAAACACCAACACGCAGAGGAGCTTACTTTGAATCCGCCTAGGTACTTCACTTGGGACGAGAGGGAGCAAGGAGCATGCGCGACGGCGGCGGCTCGATTCGGAGCTCGGCGAGATCCGAAAACGGTGATGGAGGTGGCTAGGGCACGGTTTTAGTTGGTTTGGATGCGAAAGGAACATGCGGGGGTTGATTCGGGAGCTTTATAGGGGTGATTTCGATCTCCACACGCTAAATCCCAGGAAACCTTGGATTGGGTTTGGTCCCGGGGAGGAGTCCTGCTCGTCCACGCCCCAGGAGGAAGAAGACGCTGCGGCTGACATGCGGGCCCTCTGTGTCAGCAAGAGAAGGAGAGAGGGGTGTGGCGCTGGCCAGCGCGTGTGCGTTCCTGGCCACGCTGGGCCGAGGCGAGGGGGAGGGGAAATGAGGGTTTGGGCCCTCGGGCCAGGACAGAGGGAGACAAGAGCTGGGCTTCTGGTTTAGAAAGAAACAGGCCGTAGGGAGCTCTCGGGCTGATTTTCAGGAAGGGAGAGGGGAACAGATAAATCTCTTTTCTTTTTATTCAAAACCTATTTTAATTCTATTTTAAAATCTGTTTAAGATACTTTTAAACTTTGGTCAAAATCACTCATCTCAAAAATAAAATGCACCAGCATGATTTACACACAATTGCTAAGACTTATAATAAATTTTATTTTAAAGAAAAAATATTATTCTTCCAATATTCTCATGAGCACAAAAATACAAAATTAAATCATTTTAACTCTATTTCAAAAGATGCAAAATTTTGGGTGTTACAAATCTACCCCCCTTAAAATGAATCTCGTCCTCGAAATTCGAAAGAGACACGGATTCCAAAAGAAAAACATGAGAAGATCTTAATACTCTTTCATCTTCACACTTGCATTCCAACTGCACACACTTGTGTCTCGGGCTCATAACTTATGAACAAAGTCTCCATAGGATGTTTATTATTCATAATTGATCAAAGTCTATCTTGAATTCCAACCTGTTGACTTACAACTCAAAGTCATAATAACTTAGCAAGGATTTGCCTCCTCAGGTAGGAGTGGACCACCTTGATACTCAACTCTCTTTTCCGTGATGGTGCGGTTAAGAAAAGTTTCCACTGGTAGCATAGATCACTCCTTGGTGTGCACATTACCATTAGATTTCTCGGAAGACAGATATCACTTCATGATAGTTTAAAATGCATCTTCCAGTGATTTCAAGGTGCTACCCCCTTAAAATTAGATTGATTGGGGAACACTAGGGACTAGTTCTCCTATCCTTTGTTGGACGCCATGTTGATATTTGGGAACGCAATAAGGAATTGATCCGCAAGCGCACGGATATCGGTGAGCACTTCACTAGGAGGTTATCCAGAGTATCGTATTTATTTTTTTACCACTAGGAGAAAGAGTGCATCTGACTAACCCGGTCTATTACTACTAACCCTTTAGGCAACAAAGAATGTTTCTCGATGTGAGTGATAAATAGAGAAGACTACAACCGTAATCTCCCTCTAACCTTGGTAAGGATGATCTACTGTTCTATTGGGGAGGTTAACGGAATCTAGACACCACAGAGGATGTTCAACCCGCACCTATAAACCCTATCCTTCCTGCTAACAAGATATGGTCTACAAAGGTAACTCGGAATTGTCACGTTCCTCACTACTACCACGGTCTAGCTAGTCAGGGAATATTTATGAGTATCCTAGCTTAAACACCACGTCTACGCTAGAGATGATTACTCTAAACTCTACGCGAAGAGATTAAAGTAAACTCATAAACCAAAAGAATAATAAAACAAGAACTTACTAGAATTTAGAAGTCGAAATACTGAAGAATCCTAGGAGCAAGCCTCGGGTTAGGAGAACTTGATCCCGCAGGTACAAGCTCGGAGTAGACACCGACAGGTCGGGCTTCCTCCGATCTACACCTCCACTCTATCTCTCTCAATCTAGTACAAACTAGAAAATCTATTTCTACTCACATTGGTTGCTAAGCCTAAAAAGAAATTTTATTTAGAGGAGAGGTATTCCTTCGAGGGCTCCTCTCAACTCTATGATGAACTTGTCTCCTCCATGGGCCAGGGGGTCTGGTTTTATAGTCCCCTCAGGTAAATGTGAGCCGTTGGATCAAACCGACATTGGTTGGACGGTTATCCTTGATCCTTTAGGTCGGTGGAGTGTCGTGTGCGAAAAGAGTCCTGATTGGCATCCAATAGAGGGCGGGCTCCCAGGTCAACTGGGCGGGCGCCCGGGTCCTGGCCCCGTTCGGCCTCCGCTTTCTTCCCGTGGCTTCTGGAGTCTTCTAGATGGTAGAAAATTGCGCGGTGCGTTGATATCTCTATGTAATCCCGACATGTGGGCCTTTCTTCCTTATTTCCTGATAACCCCCTGCAGAAACAGATAAACAACAAAACTCGTGGAATTCTGTCAGATTAAACCCTAATTCTAGGTGTTGTTTGCATATTGGTCCTTTCTCTTGTTTATTTGATAATTAAAATTGATACTTAAGAACCGTCAACAAATACCCCCATACTTTGGCTTTTACTCGTCCTCGAGAAAAGGATGGTTAAGAACAATATCTGGGGTAAAACATTTTAAAACATTCTCTTCATAACTGCAGGGTGTTAAAATCCACTGTGTACTATAGTCAGGGAAGTATATGGTTAAGAGTAAAGATCCTTTCTTCTCAATCCTGTCACTTGGAGTTTTTATATGTTTTTGAAAAGAATGTTAGCATACCTTTTATCATCATAGGTTCTCTCTGATCACTCATTATCTTTTATATATCTCACTGAGGCTGTTTTAATTTGCAAAAATTCTCAAGCATACTTACTTTGTATTTATTGACTGATCAAAATGGGATCCGAGGAGGGGAATGTCATACTCCGAGATTAAAATCTTTGTCAACTCTTGCTGGCATATTGCTTATTAGAGGGACCATGGGCTATCATTTTCTTTTTTTTCTCTTCTTTTTTTAAGTGGATACCGAGGTACCCCTAATTCTACTGCCGGACACTTGTCCATTTTTTCTACGAGGTTATCGAGCACTTGCTCCTTTTTATTTCCTCGAAATATCTTATTTTTGCATAGCCCATGCCTCTAATGCAATAATACTTCAGAAGAGTGAATCTTTCTGAATAATGTCTTGATCTTAGGAGCATGATAAATCTCTCTACAAGGGTCTAACTCATTTTGAACAAACTCAATACAGAGTAGATAGCTTTTATAGTCATAATTAATATTTTCTGTTTTAGTAGGCATATAAAACACTGAGGATGGAAGCTAGAATTTTTGAACAAATTTTGAAATAAATTCTCCAAGCAACAATGATGTCAAGAATAAGAAACTCATACTCTACCATCTCAAAGTCCACAATGACTTAAGTAACACAGGGTTTTAAAATGATTTTTCAATAATTGCAAGTTTCAGGAAATATCAGAGAGTGAGATTAATCATGATTAGAAACATTTTAATCTTTTTTAATTTATCATGTCGGAAACAGTATTCTGCATAATCTAAGATATATGTATGTGTAAAGTGTGCAGAGTGTGTACCTGAATCGTGGAGTGGTGTAGTCGAAGTGTGTTTGGCATGTCGAGGGATCTCCCCCATACTTGTTTTTTGCTTTCTGGCACAAAAATAAAGTAGAGACACACAAGACATAATTATAATAATAATACTCTTTATTAATCTTGAGGCATTTATTACAAATAACTAGTAGCAAACTGACGATAATAGTAACAAACTGACAATAATAGTAAACCTAAACCGAATTTAAAGATAGATAACTAAGATGCATTGCTTCAAGGTCTAATCTAGATAACTCAGCGGTGCTCTAACTCCTTAATCTTCTTATTGGCACTGGCAAGATCCTGCCTAAGGCCTAGTATAACAGTGTTTTGGTTAGAGAGCTGCCTAGTGAGGGAATTAACTGAGGACTGGAGGTCTATGATGACTCTGTCTAGCCTGCGAACGTCCTCAACAATATCTACTATAGTCTTGCGACGCTTGGGAGGTGTTTCAAAAGCATTGAGAGCATGCTTCGGGGCTGCCTTTGGAGGGATGAAATGGACTTTGGCTGCTCTAATCCCTTCGAAGTAGGGTCTTTCCTCCTCCGTAGTGTAGCGAATGCTGCTGATCTCGCCGCTCCAGTTGGTCTTGACTCCAACGACCCTCTCATTGGGTTTAGGTGGAAGGATCCTCGTGCCGGTTGGCACCTTGATGGTGGTCTTTGTCTTGGATGATGATCCCTTGAGGAGTAGGGGTTGTGGTGGTGCGGTGAGAACTGGTTGAGCATGATAGGATTGGGCGGAGCTACGTTGGCGTAATGGCATGGCTTCTAGCTATCGCTCTGTGTTGGCCGAGACAAGAGCATGGGCGTCGGGGTCTTCCTCCGGCTTCATGTTGAGGTTGAAGGGGACGACTTCCCAATCATTATGGAACTTCTCGGCCATTGGAGCAGCAAGGGACTAATCAAGCTCTAATTGAAGAAGAAGAGAAGACTTGGGTGGATTGGTGTTTGAAAACTGATGTCAGGGGTCTGTTTATATAGGGGTCAAAAAGTGCCTCTAGGGGTTTGTTCTGGTTGCTCCCGTCGATGTGCGTGAGAAACTTTCCATCTGAGGGATTATTCGGATTACCATAAGTGTATTTTCCATAACAGAGAAAATCGGGACCGAAGGGGAACAGGGGCTGGGCGCCCGCCCACTTGATCAGGGCGCCCGCCCTCTCTGTGGCTCCGCTGCGGGCCGGCTTCCTCGAGCGTGTTTCTAGATGCAGACTAAATTAGGAAAATATATATATGCCCCAAAAACATCAGACTAAAAAGGTCGGGCTCTAATTCTCCATGGGAAGAAATAAATGGACTACGTTTATTTCTTCTAATTCTTTATTGGGCTCTAAAAATAATTTAAGACGTTGACCATTTACCTTGAATAACGTACCTTCATCATTTTAAAGTGTGATAGCTCCGTGGGATGATGAATTAATTACCTTGAATGGTCCTTCCCATTTGCTCCAGAGTTTTCCATGCCCGAAAAGCTTCACCCTGGAATTAAAAAGTAATACCTTATTTTCGGGTGTGAACTCCTTCTTCTTGATTCTCTTGTCATGCCACCTTTTGACTCTTTCTTTGTAGATCTTTGAATTGTGATATGCTTTCTCTCACCATTCTTCCAATTCTGATAGTTGCATTCTTCTATGATCTCCAGCAACATCTAGGTCCATATTCCATCTCTTTATGGCCTAGTGTGCTTTGAACTCTAGTTCAACAGGTAGGTGGCAAGTCTTCCCGCACACCAATTGGTATGGTGACATTCCAATTGGGGTCTTGTATGCAGTCCGGTATGCCCAGAGTGCATCGGGTAACTTGTCTTTCCATGCCGTTCCCATTTCATTCACTGTCTTCTGAAGAATATTCTTGATTTGCTTATTGGAAGTCTCTGCTTGGCCACTTGTCTGAGGATGATAGGGGGTAGCGACGTTGTGACGGATTCCATGTTTTGATAGATATTGCTTGAAGCGTTTGTCGATGAAGTGTGCTCCTCCATCACTTATCACTACTCTGTGGACTCCAAATCTTGGAAATATAATTTCTTCAAACATCCTCTTTGAACTGATGTTGTCGGCATGCTTGCAAAGTAATGCCTCTACCCACTTGGAGACGTAGTCAACTGCCACCAAGATGTACTCACACTTCTTTGATGGAGGAAATGGACCCATATAGTCTATTCCCCAGACATCAAAGAGCTCAATCTGAAGGTTGGTGGTGAGTGGCATTGCATCCCTTGTATTTATGTTTCCGTGCCTTTGACATGGCCCACATCTTCTCATATATTGCTTCGTGTCTTCATACATTGTAGGCCAGTAGAATCCACACTGCCAGATCTTTGAATGTGTACGGAATGCTCCATAATGACCTCCATATGGTGATGAATGACATCTGTCGATAATCTTCCATCCTTCCTCAGTGGTCACACATCTCCTGAGTAAGCCATCAGAGCATACCCGGAAGAGGTATGGCTCATCCCATATATGTCAACGACTTTCTTCAATAAGCTTCTTATTGTTTGCTCCTGGTGGTACATACCCTGAAACCATAAAATTAACAATATCTGCATACCAGGGGTCAGATCTGTTAATCCCGTAGAGCATGTCGTCCCGAAGTGAATCATTGATGGGGGTTTCCTGTGGATTCTTAAAATACATTCTAGACAAGTGATCAGCAACAGAATTTTTTACTCCCTTTTTATCTTTTATTTCTAAGTCAAATTCTTGAAGTAATAAGATCCATCTAATCAGGCGAGGTTTAACATCTTTTTTAGTGAGCAAATATTTTAGTGCAGTATGATCAGTGTAAACAATTATTTTAGCTCCAACTAAATAAGATCTAAATTTATAAATGGCAAAGACAACAGCCAGAAGCTCTTTTTCAGTGGTTGCATAGTTAAGTTGAGCTCCTGTCAAAGTTTTACTGGCAAAGTGTGTGCTCCCTAGTCAAGATGGTGATGCAAGAAGAATACAAACGATTTACCCTAGTTCGGACAAAGAACACCCTACGGCTAGCGGGGACAAGAGGATTGTATTATCTTGCATCAAAGTGCTTATACAGGGGCGAATACAAGCAAATGAGAACAGGGGTATATGGATGAGGGCTAGAACTTAGAACCCTAAGTCCTCCGGGATCCTAACAGTGGGCGGCTAGAGTTTAGAGCTTACAGGAAGCTAAAGTTGTAAAGAGGAGAAGTTGCCTCATTTTTTGCCCTGGTGTCCCCTTTTATAGGTATAGAGGATGCATAGGGGTACACGATTCCTAGGGCTGTCGTAGATGATGACATTGAGGGAGAGGATGCCGATCAAGTCGAGGTTGCTATAGAGGCGTGCACTCGGCATGGCATGTCCTGCAATGACGTACTTGGTGATGATGCGGTTGTCTTTCCTATACATATGATGACGCACCTCATGGTTAATAATAGACAAGCGCCCATGCATGGGCGTGCGTCTCCCTGTAGAAGTCATGTCGGGAGTTGTTGGAGTGTTGATCGGCCTTGAGGGAGTCCTGCTCGAGCGGCCGATCGATGAGATTGAGACCCAAGCATATAAGTTAGAGCCCTGGGAAACATGGAGGATGCATTGACAAATACGTCTCAAGGGGGTGACGAAAGGGGCAGAGTGCATGGGATGGCGAGGCTGCCCTGTATGATTCACCGATTTCCTAGGTATGGGTGGTAAAAGTGGGAAATGAATGACGTATGATCCATTGTTATGGCCACTGTAGCCATGAGGTTAGGTAGGAGTAGGCAGGGTGCACTAAATGCCCTAGGGGCATATAGGAAGCAGGTAGTCGAGGAGTGTGCCATTCTCGAGGCGTGGCTATTCGCTCGGCCAGATTTCTGTAATCAAGGTGCGGGCCGAGCGGCAACCTCGAGCGGTCGGTCCTGCCTCGAGCGGGGGCCCATCGAGTAGGTAGTGGCTTGGGTCATCGAGGGTTCTTCTTGGGCCAGCTCAGCGCAGCTTGTTTGTTGGGCTTTTCCATAGGTTAGAGCGAGAGGAAAGATGTTTGGCTTGACATTTGACAGGGGTTAACTCTCTTAGTTGAGGATTAAGGGTACCCCCTTATTCAGGTACCCGACAATGGAGCTCCCTCATCAAAGCCCACCTCGCCGACCAAAGAGATATTGGTACGAAAAGCAACAATTATTTCTAACACACCAACACAAGAAGAGGTGTAGTCGGAGGCACCGAGCCAGCCTTCCGAGATGACCGAAGAAGCTTGAAGAAGACAACGAGTCCTGTTCGGAGGACTCAGAACATCAAACCCTCACCAAAAGGCACATTTGGTAGCTATCCATATTTCCATTAGAAGCATATTTAATTTCTCAAAATCATATTTACTTACACCAACACTTTTTCATTAGAAAAAGAAAATAAAAATACAATGCATGGCATTCCAAAAAATATAAAAAATACTAAGCCCAATGTCAATACCTCTGTGGCACACCATAAATACATTCACCATGAAGGAATAAAAATAAATTTGCATCTTTTCTAGTTGCATTTTCCTTTTCACATCATAAAAATCCATAAAACTATAAAAACATATTAAAATACCAAAATGAAAAGATCCTAGAATATTACATGATCAATCAGTTGTGAGATCTAGACAAGGCTTATAGGGTTACCACTAACACTTAATCAAGTTCCACAATCTTTGTTGTCTATTTGAGCTCCATAGACTTTCAAGGATCAAACAAGCCAACAACTAGAGGAGACATTTTCACTACCAGTCTGCTACACCAAGAGACTACGTCAACATCTTGCTTGGGGAGAGCATACCCCCGTGTATCTAGCTAAGTATTTCTTTCACCTTTATTTTGAATTTAAATTTGAGTTTTGATTTGCTTAAATTTAAAAATAATTAAAAAAGATAAATAATCATTAAATCCCAAATAAAGATTTCCTTATATATATTTTTCTGTGATCTTAGAGTTTGATAAATAAATAAAAGGAGAAGACACAAGGATTCTTTTGCTAAAACCAAACCCTAGACTAGACTCACATGGAAATGATGATTAGTTCCTCTAACATAGTTCTTTGAGTATCTAGTTTTCAACCATGAATTCTCCCAAGTTTAAGACACAACTATTTTGACGAAAGATTTAATCAGATCCTAAAACTTGTGGGTTGTGATGCTTTACCCTAAGTCTAACAGACATGATATGAAAAGGTTTTGAGCTGCTATTTATCTTGTTTCTAGAGACACTAGAGTTCTAGAGAATTTATCTTTTAAAAAAAGTATAAAAATGCTACATGATGAGTTCTTGAATGACGAGAGCTTAAAATCCTACCACGGCCAGATATACATGCCTTAGAGACTAGAAAAAAACATTTCACTATTGTCTACTACTTATGAGGATTGAGTAGAGTCAAGCTTTGTTGACCCTTAGGAACTAGTCATGCATTTAAAATCAAAATCACGTACACTCCATCTAGATCCATACAAATTTGTTGTACTCCTAAACTGGAAGTGGACATAAAAAATGTTCCACCCATTTTACTCCTTACCATTTAATAAAGATCCAATTGTTTATTGTTACCACCTCCCATCAAATTATCGAAAAGAGGTTTGGGAGCTCTCCAAAAGAAAAAAAGAGAAAGAAGACAAATGTCCCAATAAAGATAGAGAGAGAAGGAAAGAAAAGAAAAAAGAGAGCAAAATAAGAGCAACCCGAATTCTCCCCAAAATTTCGAATAAAGGTATGTGTGTTTTCAAGCAGCAAAAGTAGAATTACGACTGTTAATCCCAAATTTTGGCGAGTCAAGGAATTACCTATGGGCCTTCTTCGTAAAAGAAGGGACAACCGGATAAGTGGATCGACTAATTAGAAGCATGGATTGAAATAGTCGATTAGAGGGATGTCGAATAAAGGCAAGACGTGGAAGACGTGTCAGATTTCATTACGAAGGAAAAGTTAGAGGCTTGATTACATTTTTTGAATAGACATGTAATATTATGACATGTGACTTGGTTTCTAGGCTATAAATATTAGAAACTCGATCCTTGTAAAAATATATACAATCATAATACAAACCCTTTTTTGGCTCCAGCCACCAACCTTAGGAGTAGGAGTAATAGTAGATCTCGACAAGACCTTCGACAAATCAAGCTGCATTGGTTGATTTTGACCTTCGGTTTGCTTGTAAGTATTATCACGGTTCACATTTTGTTTATCACGGCTACATCATCTGAACTCGTGTTAAGCTAAATTTGAACTAGTTATCGACTTATATCTTAATTATAAGGTTGCATTGTTCCAATCTCTTACAAATATGGGTTTAAGTTAGTTATTATTGGCAAATCTTAACACACACCGGCTAGAGTAAGATGTGACAAGTATCTAGAAATAGTGCCGCCTAACCAGCACTGCTTAATTGCAAGTCTGTGCTGTTACTAGGATAGGGTGTCAGGCTACCCTGAGCAACAGCTCTAGAAATGCTAAGCAATGCTAAACTCTAGCGGTGACGCAAGACGTACCAAGGGTAACTCTGCAAGTGCACAAGTACCACTGTAGCACTTCAACCATGGTGAGTATCCATGGTGTCGTAATTTATAGTTCGCTCACGGGAAGCGGACTAAGACTCTCTTAATAAATATATGGATGGATATCCGTGGTTTGTGTCTACTCAATCTAAGTTTACTAGTGCTAATAAGGGGGGTAAGAATAGCAAGATAGAATAATAGATAAGTCAGATAAAGGTATGTAAAGATAACTGGTAGTGAGCTAGCTAGATGGGAGGACAACGAGTAAGGACTCCTATGTATCTAACTCTACTTCTGTGTTCTAATCCTAATCAATGTAAATGACTCAACTAGACTAGTATCCAAACAGTCTTATGTGGTGGGAGTCGATTGCAATAGAAGGACGAAACTCCTATCCAAGCGGACCTTTGTCGTATGGGCGCCTACAGACCGTACCCGACGTGAATAGAACCTACTGGGAAGTAGAGTGTTGGGTATTCTTAATGACATTACCAAAAATAGACTTAGTTTTCTAATTCTGATAACGGCACCAAAAATGCAAACCTATCCCTCATACCACTTAAGCCAAGTTGTCATCCCTAGCATGACATGAGAGACACGGTATTGAGATATGCAATTGCTCATCTAGATAAATAACAAATGGGATCTGCAAGTGCACAGATTAATACTGATGTAGCATTTTAACCGGGAAGTATTCCAGGTATCGTTATTTATATTTTCACCACTGGGAAGGGATTAGTAACCATAAATGTTGATTATAGAATGGAATATAAGATTGAGTATCTATCATTGCATGTATAATTGAGAACATTTATCTAGCTCTTTCATACAGGGATAAGTGTCACATAAAGGATATATAAAGTAATGAATAGTGACAAAGATAATTAATCTGATCAGCATAACTTAGCCACATATAAATATGATAAGCACCTCAATTAGATATTCTAGCAAGTCATTAGCATGGTATTAGAGAACGAACTACAAGAATATTTCCTAAGTTGTTCTCAACTATACAGCCTAGCATATCATAGTTAGTTCAATTATACTTAGCAATCATTGTGAGACAGGACTACGCCCATGCATAGTGATATTAGCAAGGAATATGAGAAACATTGTAATCACTCCCCTGTAATAATGTTGCTCTGCCAGCCCAATACATGAGAGGGGGACTATATAAGATTTAATGGAGCTGTCACTACCACGAACTACCCCGCGATCTGGCATATATGGTACAATTGCAGATAAATACGGTATAAGCACCACGCCTACACAATATCTATCATTTACCCATAGATCCGATGGATAAACGCTATACAATCCTAAACATGTATATAAATCCAATCTAACTAAGCCAAGTATATAACTATGATAAACTAAGAACAATATAATTGCGAATATAAACAAGTAGAGCAAAGTCATAACCAATATATTGAAGTAGAACAAAGTCATATTCATAATATTGAAGAACAAAGATGAACAATTGAAGAACAATAGAGAATTACCAAGAATCCTCCTGACAGATCCGGACACCAATCGAAGATTGACTCCTTCTAGTTCTAATCCTATGTAGCTATGCTAATCTAGATGTCTAATTGATGTGGTGGCTCTAGGCTTGATCAGAGGCTTCTTCTCCCTTCATGAATAATTAATTAGGGTTGAGAGCTCACCTCCTCCAGGGGCCAGGGGGTCTGGTTTTATAGTCCTTCCAAGTGAATATGGGTCGTCGGATCAAACCGACATTGATTGAACGGTTATCATTGATCCTTTAGGTCGGTGGTGCGTAATCCTGAAAGAGAGTTCTGATTGGACTCTAACAGGGGGCGGGCGCCCTGGTCCCTAGGGCGGGCGCCCTGGGCCAGGCTCCGTTCTGCCTCTGCTTCGTTCCCATGGCTCTGGAGTCTTCTAGATGTAAGATAATTGTGTGGCACGTTAATATCTCTTTGTAATCCCGACGTGTGGGCCTTTCTTCCATATTTCCTGATAACCCCCTGCAGAAATAGACAAACACCAAAACTCATGGAATTCTGTCAGATGAAACCCTAAGTCTAGATGTTGATTTCATTTGGATCCTTTTCTTTGCTTACCTCTTGCTCGTCCCTGAGCAAGGATAATCTCAGCGATGGATCAGAAGTTGTTGTAATGCCTTTAAAAGTTGACGGTACACATGCTTTTAAATAAGATCTCATCTCTGAGTTAGAGTAAACTGTCAAGACTTAAAACTTACTTAATTTACCTTTTACCATGGGACTTGTAACCGTCTCTTCTGTCTTGAGTAGTTAAAAGATAGAACGGTTTAATCAAGTGCCATGTCTCTTATTCTTGATCAGCTATAGCTCTGAAGTTTTTGCAGATTTTCAAATAAAACTCAGAGATTCCATGTATGATTCTCTCAAATCACTCTTTTGTGGTATTTCTGGATCCTTACCAAGGCAGTGATGGTATATGCCTTCTCTCAAAAAAATATAGTATTTGTGGTATAAAGCATAGTGACATTGCCTTCACTCTCACCCTACTCTAATAAGGCTTTAATATCTGGAGCTCATAGGTGGGAGATACATACTCACAAGACATTTATTGTATAGTCAAACCATGGATCCAAAGAAACAAATCAATAAGTCAAATCAAGATGTGCATGTGTGGTGAATGAATGGTGTATGGTGATGATGGTGATAACAATGGTGAATGACTAATTCTACTTTTGCTCTTTTGAGAAGATACATACCTTCCTTGCTCTTTGAAACTTTGTGAGGAGAATGAGATTCTCTCTAGTTCATTTTTCTTTCCTCCCAGGTGGGTATCTTGTACCCCTAATTCTACTGTCGGACACTTGTCCATTTTTACCTCTCGTCTCACTTTTTCTTTTCTTTCGAGGTTCCGGGCACTTGCCCCTTTTTATTTCCTCGTATCTCTTTTTTTAGAGCACTCTTCCCATGAGATAATGTAGCAAGTGGTAGTAACCAAGATAAGTTGTGCATTTATTTCACAAGGGCAAACAGAAATGTTTTTGGCTATTCTCTCCCAGATTAGGAGTAGAATATTTTTAGGTGGTTCTGGAGATGGAAATGGGTGGATATATGTGGATGCATATTTCCGGAGTAGAAATAGCATGTGTGAGTGAACGTGCAAGTGAATCTTGATTTAACCACATGACAAGCTCCTAAGGGTCTACGCAGCTTGACCACACTCAATGCTCATAAGTAGTAAAAAGTAAATGTGCGGCTCAAAGTCTAGCAAGCATGTATATATGGCTGTGGTAGGAATTCAAACTCTCATCATACAGGAACTCATCATGCAATATTTTAAAGATTTTCAAAGATAAAATTCTCCAGAATTCTGGCATCTCTAGGAACAGATAAACATCAGCTCAACCTTCTCATATCATATCCATTAACAACTTAGACTTCAGATCAAGTTTTCTTCCCACAAGTTTAGGTTTAGAGCAAGCTTTAAATTATAACAGTTATGTCTAAACTAGAGAGAACTCAAATTTGAAAAATTAGGCAGAGCAACTATTCATCATATCCATGCTAGAGTTTTATTATTAAGATTCAGTTTAGCATAGCCACTTTATTTATTTATTAAACACACTAAGCAAAAGATATATATATATATGCATAAAATATTTATTTGGTTTCCCATAGTTATGTATTTTAATATAGTATAAGTATAAAGATAGATAGAAATACTTAGAGGGATAAATGGGGGTGCTCTTCCCCAAGCTGAATTTTGACGTAATTTCTCTTGATGTAGCTAGCAGGTGGCAAAGGTGTATTTGAAAGTCGGCAGTATCCTGACAGCGATTAAAATGTCCTCCGTCTGCTAGTCTTCTTGATTCTTAAATTCTGTGGAGCTCAAATAGACAACAAAGCTTTGTGGAACTGATTAAGTGTTAGCATAAATATCTAGCCTTCATCATGTTGAGCCTCCTCAATAAATGTAACTCTTTATTTTTATATTTTCACTTTATAGAGCAGAAAAAATATTTATTTTATTTTTATGCCACCACAGTTAATGTACTTATGGCTTTTATGCCACTCGTATACTCACATGGGGCTTACTGTTTTTTAACATTTTTATTTTCTTTTTAGGATAGTATGAACATGATTAACTAATCAAACTATTTAAAATAATTGAAAGGGAAAGGATAACTACCAAGTTTACCTCTTGGCAAGGCGTTTGGTGTTTTTAAGTCCTCCGAACGGGACTCTCCGTTCTAGTTGTCGTGGGATTCGTTGGGTGGCGTAGTCGGTGCTTCCGGCAGCGCCTCCTCTTCATGTATAGTTATCTTCTCTTTCCACACCTGACTCCGTGCTACGGTCTCCTCTGGATAATTCTGCTTAAACTGTATGTCTTCTGACCTTACCACTTCTCCTTCATAGTCTGCCCATCCGTCCTTGATGATTTGCCTCCTCTGGTTGCGGTTGCGTCGTTTTCTGACCCGCTTAGAGTCTTCAACGATATAGTTAGGGTCAGTAAAATAGCGGCGCACCTTCTCTGAGGGGAAGTGCATGTGGACTTCTATAGTTCCAATGTAGATGATTGCTTTAACGGTGCTGAGGAACGGTCTTCCAAGGATGATACGTGAATCGTATTCGTCTTCTCCCATGTCAATAACCTGAAAGTCTGTGTAGATAAAATCATCGTCTATTTTGATAGGGACATCAGTTACTATACCTTTAACCTCTCGAAATGTCTGATCTGCCATCTGGAGCTGAATGTATGTTAGTTTTAGGGGCATGGTCCCGAACAAGAGCAGATAGGTGACTGCGGCCATTATGTTGACGCCGGAACCTGTGTCGCAAGTCGTCTTGTAGAAGTTGTATCCATTTATGGAGCAATAGATGCTTCGCATTCCTGGGTCGTCCTTCTTAGCTAGAAACGGTGACTTAAGTCGATGATCTTGACCTCCTTGAACTGCAGTGACCATCTTAGCTGACTCAGTCCACACTTGCTTGTTCCTGTTCCTCCTATTGGTTCTCTTCCTCGGTTCATGTCAAGATTGTTCTGGGATTTGTGTAGTCTTGTTCTTGAAGGAAAACGTCTCCTTCCTCCCTTTGATGTAGAAACTGATCTTTGCAGCACTAGCATAGATGACAGTTCCCTAAGATGATGGGTGCCCTCTCATCATTACCGGTCTCAAACACCACGAAGTCTGTTGGGGCGTACAAGGTACCAACTCGAACACAAAGGTTCTTCAATATTCCTTTTGGGAAACTTATCGTCTGATCTGCAAACTGCAAACACATGGTTGTTTCTGATAAAGGATATGTAAAGAATTTTTCATAGAGTACCCTGGGCATAATGTTGATGCTGGAGCCAAAGTCGCAGAGTGCTTCTGGGAAGTCCACCATGCCGATGGAGATCGGAATGACGGGACGTCCTGGATCACCTGTCTTGACCAGCAGAAGGTCAGTAGTAACTTCAGTGATGAGGTTACTCTAGTAGTTACCTGCATCAAACATGTCTACAAGATTTGTAGATTCTAATCCTGTCAGTTGTGATGGTATACCGGGGTTAGTAGCAGGAACAACAGCAGCTATTTGATTTAACTGAGATTCAATCATCTTATTAAAGCTAATTTGATTCTTGATGGCAGTAGAGAAATTATCCATTCTATTATTTATATTTTCTAGCATTTTATCATTAGATGCCAATTTCTTAGATAGATTATCCATTAGCTTTCCTTGATTAGACACTAACTCTCTCAGAGGTGGAAAATTATTATTATTGTTGTAAGAATTGTTACCTTGATAATTACCTGAGTAGTTAGGCCTCTGTTGATTCCAACCTTGATTTTGTTGAGGATGGTTGTAGTAGTAGTTGTTGTTATTGTTGATGTAGTTCGCATCCTCAAGTATCTCAGGGCAGTGATTGCCTGAGTGTCTAGTATCTCCACACTCCTCACAAGTCATGTGAGAGTCATAGATGTGCATAACATCTTTCTTATCTCTAGCTCTATCATCGAGCTTCTTCATGAGCAGGTCTAGCTTTGCAGACAGCATGTCTACCTCCTTGAGCTGATGCATACCTCCACCTCTCTTGCGTGTCTGGGTCCTCTCTTCATTCCAGCTTTGGTTGGACGCCATCTTCTCCACAAGAGCTGTGGCTTGTGATATGGTGAGTGATAGGAATGCTCCTCCAGCTACAGCATCCCAGGTCTCTCGGGCACTATTGCCGAGCCCATGATAAAACGTCTGCATCAGTAGCCAACTCTCCACTCCATGATGGGGATATTCGAGGATGTAGTCTTGGAAGCGCTTCCTGTGGGGGTATAAACCCCTATACCCTTACGGCTAGACTTGGGCCAGGAGGCTTGGCCCATTACGAGACGAGTTCAAGGCTTGATCCGACAACTTGAAGTTTCGCGCAAGGAAACAAGACGTGGAGATCAAGCAGGATTCTAGTCGGTTAGAATAGGAATTGATATCGAATTATCCATGGCAATTGTAACCGACTAGGATTAGTTTCTAGATCTGTAACCCTGCCCTCCAGACTATATAAGGAGGGGCAAGGGACCCCCCTAGGACACATTATCTCTCAACACAATCCAATACAATTAGACGCAGGACGTAACCCGGCGGCCGAACCTGGATAAAAAGCTTGTCCGTGTCTTGCGTCACCATCGAGTTCGTAGTTTGCGCACCGTCTACCGATAAACTACTACCGTGCGTATACCCCAAGGTAGACTGCCGACTAGCTTTCGTCGACAGTGGCGCGCCAAGTAGGTGGTGTCCGTGCAACTTCTCCGACGAACAAGATGGTCACGATCCCAGCTTCTGCAGCCGTGCCTGAAAGCCTCACGTTCACCATCGGCCAGATCACGTGGACGACGTGCAGCGGCGGCCTCACGATCATGGTTCCGAAAGAAACTCATATCCAATCTGGGAACACGTCGGCTCCGACCACTCGCGTGGCGGCATCGAGCGCCCGACCACCGTTCCCGCTCTACAAGGGAAAGAAGATTGACTGCTCGGACCTTTTCCAAGCGCTTGATCGCGCTGATTCCAAGCTACTTGAAGCCTCCCAACTAGTAGACGGAATCCTGCGTCAGCCTGATCAAGCCGCTCCAACGGATTTTTTCAAATCCCGCCGGCCAACTCGTGTCGTTACACACGAACGGCTGGGAACGTCTCTAACGATAACCTCAACTCCCTCAGGACGATCTGTCAAGCTCAAGAAGGGAGATTATCCTTGCGGCCCGAACAACTCGACCTCTCTTTACTCAAGGCACATCCAGTCCGTTTTCAGCAAGACGGGTTGGCCACCGAAAAGGAACGGTCGTCACTACGTCAACATGGTGACAATCCGAGAACTGCGGGACGGCCAGACTTCCAACACCAACTCGAGCACCGGTTCTGTCCCCACCGAAGTTATAAACACCAAAGACGAGGACTACGACCTAGATTTGCCTTCACATCCTCCGGGTTTCCCTCGTTTCCCGGTATCCCCCCCGGCGAGGAGATATTGCTTTCAACGTCAGCGCCGACGAGCCGGTCGTTGATGGAGAAACGAATGAGCAGAGGCAACTCCGCGAGCAGCGCAACGCCGATCGCGCCCGATGACGCGCAGACGAGCAACAACAAATTCCACCACATAATCTCAACGACGCTTTTGACATGGTCGGGGACCAGCCAGTCTACAAAACACCAAGCACCAACGTGGCTGTCGCAATGGCTAATCTAGATCGGCTCCCTGATACCCCTGAGTGCCAGGGAGTCCGGACCAGCATCCGAGCACACCTGATAGCCGCAATGGGACAGACAGCCACTCTGCTCAAGAGAGTCCAGGACATCTCTTATACGGAAGCCACCTCCGACCAGACTAATCGTAGCCGGACCTCACCGCCTCCCAGCAGGCGTCACCGCAGCTGCTCTCCCGACAGCCGTCGAAAAGATTCACGGCGTGACGATGGTGGTCGGGACACTGATGGTCACCGCGAGCAGAACCGCAGACGCGGTCAAGAAGTAAACCAGCACAGGGATCTTCGGCACAACATCCCTCCCAAAGATGCCCGGGACCGCATCAACAGGCGCGCCACAGAGAGAGCAGTCCATGAAAACCTGCGCCGTATCGAGTACGATGCAACACACGGCTCCCTGGGCCTAAGACAGTTCTCCTCACACCTCCGCCAGGTCGTGTGGCCCCGCAATTTCAAGCTCGAAAAACTTAAAAAATACGATGGCAAGGAAAATCCAGAGAACTGGATCACTCTCTATGAAATCGCCGTCCGATCAGCAGCGGGAGATGAGCACGTCATGGCCAACTACTTCCCCGTAGTCCTCGACCAGGCTGGTCATCAGTGGCTTCTTGGCTTGCCCGAGGACTCCTTCGACTCTTGGGAAGAGCTACGCCAGGCTTTCATCGACAACTTCATCGCCACATGCGAGCAGCCTGGAAACAAGTATGACCTCGAAAGGATAAGGGACAGGAAGAACGAACCTCTGCGCGATTACATCCGACAATTCTCGGATATGCGTCTTAAGATCCCGAAGATTTCCCACGACGAGGCCATCTCTGCCTTAATCAAGGGCCTACGTTTCCATGAAGCGCTGAGGAACAAGCTGCTGCGTAAACGTCCAACAACGGTGGCGGAGCTCCTCGCCACGGCCAAAAATTGCGCCGATGCCGACGATGCAGAAAAACTAATCCGAGACGATGCGAGAGGTCCCGACCAGCCTCCCCGGCGAGATGACGGTCGTGGTCGCTACGACAACAGGAGCCACCGCCGCCTCGACAACCGCGATAACAGAGAAGGTTGGGATCGGCGGCGCGACAACCGCGACGATTTCAGAGGAAAGCGCCCCCGTGACTACGACCACGAAGTAAATACGGTCAAGCGTCCCAACGGACGGCGGGACTACCAAGAAGACTACAACAAAACGTTGAAGGGACCGTGCCAACTACATCCAAAGTCTAATCATACCATGGAAGAGTGCCGCGTCCTCAAAAGCATCTATACACGGCGGGCCGCCCAAGACGACTCCGCCAAGAAAAACAACAAGCGAGACGGGCACGACCACGAAGACGAGGATGAGGACCAAGATAGGGACCCCCGACACCAATACGTCAGCCCCACTGACGTGGTCCACTCCATCTTCGGGGGCAAGGTCTCCATCGAATCTAAGCGAGAAAGAAAGCTATTAAAGAGAGCCTGCCTCAACATAGACAGCACGAACGGGCTGATCGCAGCCCCGAAATTTCCCCCGTGGTCGCACAGGGAGATCTCATTCAGCAGGAAGGACCAGTGGGCCGCTATCCCAGAGCGAGGTCATTTCCCTCTGATCCTGGACCCTTGCATCAACAACATCAGATTCGAGCGCGTGCTCGTGGACGGGGGAAGCTCGATCGACATCCTCTTCCGCAACAGCCTGCCCGCCCTCAAGATACCTCCTGCACAACTAAAACCCTACGATACCCAATTCTGGGGGGTTTTGCCAGGTCAGAGTTCAGTGCCCCTCGGACAGATAACATTGCCTGTCCAATTCGGCACACCCGACCACTTTCGGACAGAGTTCGTCAACTTCGTGGTCGCGGACTTCGACGGGACCTACCACGCTATACTGGGCCGACCATCGCTGACAAAGTTCATGGCAGTCCCGCACTACTCATACCTGGTCCTTAAGATGCCTACGGAGAAGGGTGTCCTAACCGTCAGAGGCAATGTCTACACCGCGTATACATGCGAAGAAGAGAGCTTCAAGATCACCGAAGCAATCGACCTCTCAATCCGCATGGCAGAAACAGCAACCCAAGCCACGCAGTTGCCTCCCGACCAGCTCCGATTACCTGAGCAGGAGACAGCATGGAAGAACTCAAAATCCAAGGAATACAAAGAAGTACATCTGGTCGACGGCAGCCCCGAGAAGACGGCCCTCATCGGGGCCAACCTGGATCCAAAATAGGAAGACGCGCTCGTCAGGTTTCTAAGGGACAACGTGAGCGTTTTCGCATGGAAACCCGCAGATATGCCCGGCGTCCCACGAAACCTGATCGAGCACTCCTTAAATGTCTCGAAGATCGCAAGACCAATCAAGCAAAAGCTGCGACGGTTCGCTCGTGACAAAAAGGAGGCTATTAGGACAGAAATAACACGGCTTCTAGCAGCCGGATTCATAAAAGAAGTGTATCACCCCGATTGGCTCGCCAATCCGGTTCTTGTACGCAAAAAGAATAATGAATGGAGAATGTGCGTTGATTACACTGATCTCAATAAACACTGTCCTAAAGATCCTTTTGGTCTCCCTCGCATTGACGAGGTGGTCGACTCAACGGCCGGATGCGAACTCCTGTCTTTTCTAGATTGCTACTCTGGTTATCACCAGATCTCGCTAAAGGAAGACGATCAGATAAAAACATCCTTCATTACTCCTTTTGGCGCATATTGCTACACGACCATGTCATTCGGACTCAAAAACGCCGGAGCCACTTATCAACGGGCCATCCAGCAGTGCCTCCACGACGAGATTCGTGATGACCTCGTCGAGGCCTATGTAGACGACGTGGTCGTCAAAACAAGGGATGCAAGCACCCTAATCGACAACTTAGACCGAACTTTTAAGGCGCTTAATAGGTACAAGTGGAAGCTAAACCCCAAAAAGTGCATCTTCGGTGTTCCTTCTGGTCTACTGCTCGGCAACGTTGTCAGTCGTGACGGCATACGGCCAAATCCTTCAAAAGTAAAAGTAGTACTCGACATGCGACCACCTAAAAACGTCAAGGATATTCAGAAGCTTACCGGATGTATGGCCGCCCTCAGTCGCTTCATCTCAAGACTAGGAGAAAAAGGCCTCCCTTTCTTCAAACTCTTGAAAGCGTCGGAAAAATTTTCTTGGACAGAGGAAGCCGACGCCGCATTCACTCAGCTTAAGACTTTTCTCACTTCACCACCTGTCCTTACAGCGCCTCAGCCCGATGAAGACCTACTACTTTACATTGTTGCAACCGACAGGGTTGTTTCCACAGCAATAGTGGTCGAGTGAGATGAACCAGGTCATGCCTATAAGGTCCAGAGACCCGTTTACTTCATAAGTGAAGTCTTAAACGAGTCCAAGGCCAGGTACCCACAAATACAGAAGCTCATATATGCCATTCTAATAACATCAAGAAAGCTGAAGCACTACTTCGACGACCATCGAGTCTTGGTAACCACCAGTTTCCCTCTCGGGGACATTCTGCGCAATAAAGACGCCAACGGCAGAATCGTGAAATGGGCGATGGAATTATGCCCATTTTCCCTAGAGTTCCAGAGCCGCACCACAGTCAAGTCTCAGGCCCTGGTCGATTTCATTGCTGAATGGACGGATCTCAACGAGCCTCCCGTTCCCGATGTCTCCGACCACTGGTCAATGTTCTTTGACGGATCCTTGAACATCAACGGCGCCGGCGCTGGGATACTGTTCGTGTCGCCTAACAAGGACAAGCTGCGTTACGTCCTTAGGATCCTCTTTCTGGCGTCAAACAATGTCGCCGAATACGAAGCATGCCTGCACGGCATAAGGCTAGCCGTTGAGCTGGGAGTCAAACGCCTCTATGTCTATGGCGACTCTGCCCTGGTTATCAACCAGCTCAACAAGGAGTGGGATGCAACCCACGAGAAGATGGATCTCTACTGCAAAGAAATTCGCAAATGGGAAACCAACTTCTACGGCATAGAGTACATCCACGTGGTCCAGGATAAGAACCAGGCAGCAGATGCGTTGTCGAAGTTAGGGTCATCTCGGGCCCAGATCCCAAGGGGTATTTTCGTCCAGGACATCCACGAGCCAAGCGTAGGCTCCACCCTGGTCGAAAAGCAACCCACCGAGGCAATGCTCATAGACGACGCCACTCCGACAACCGGTGGTCGTGATTGGCATACCCCGTTCATCAAGTATATATCGGACGGGACAGGCTTTCAGGACAAAACAGAGAACGAGCGCCTCATTCGACGGTCAAAGAACTACATCCTGGTCGACGGCAAACTCATGCGAAAAAACGCAAGCTCTAAAGTACTGCTCAAGTGCATATCCCAAGATGATGGTATCAAGCTCCTAGAAGACATACACGCTGGATCCTACGACAATCATGCCGCATCCAGAACATTGGTCGGGAAAGCCTTCCGGGCAGGTTTTTATTGGCCAACCGCGGTCAGCGACGTAGAAAAACTGGTCCAGCACTGCGAGGGATGTCAGTTCTTCACTAAAAGGATCCACGTACCTGCTCACGAAATTCAAACCATCCCGTCGTCCTGGCCCTTTGCTTGCTGGGGGCTTGACATGATCGGGCCATTTAAACCAGCTCCCGGCAACTTCAAGTTTGTTTTCGTGTTAATCGACAAGTTCTCCAAGTGGATCGAATACATGCCTCTGGTCAAAGCGACCTCCGAGAAGGCTGTGGAGTTCCTCAATCAAATCATACATAGGTTCGGCATCCCGAACAGCATAATCACCGACCTGGGTACTCAATTCACTGGCACCACATTCTGGGACTTCTGCGATGACAGGGGCATAGTCATAAAATATGTGTCAGTGCCTCATCCATGGGCCAATGGTCAAGTTGAACGTGCAAACGGAATGATCATTGACGCCCTAAAGAAAAGATTGTACACTGAGAACGGTTGCCGGCAGTGGTCTGGATGAAAGAGTTGCCGGCAGTGGTCTGGGGCCTCCGAACTCAGACCAGTCGGAACACAGGAGTGTCTCCCTACTTCATGGTTTACGGCTCTGAGGCAGTCCTACCGTCTGACATAACCTTCGGATCTCCTAGGATTGAACACTTCGACCAGGCGACAGCCGACAACGCTAGAGAACTCGAAATCAATTGCATGGAGAAAAAGCGTTTGAATTCTTGTCTCCGAACAGCAAAGTATCTCGCGGCAGTCAGGCGATACCACAACAGGAACGTCAAGGACCGTTCCTTCATGGTCGGCGATCTGGTACTTAGGTGGAGAACAAGCCAAGAGGGAATGCACAAGTTATCCACTCCCTGGGAAGGACCCTTCATGGTCGCCGAAGTCACACGACCCACATCCTACAGATTGGCATACCCAGACGGAACACGCGTGCCTAACTCTTGGCACATAGACAAACTTTGACGATTTTATCCATAAGTTCTAATAACTTTCGCTTGTAAATATCTTATAATTGTCAATAATAAAGTTTTCTATTTTTTGCCTATACTTTGCTGCACGCAGAACTCAGCAAACCTTCTGCAACGGAAGCTCTTAGCGACTACAAAGTCAAGTACAGTGACACGTCACTCAGATAATTATACAGCGCTCAAAATAATAGTCATGACAAAAGCAAACTTTATTACAAACTTTACATACAAAGTTTACAATAAATACCCTGACGGGCAGACGCTAGTCTATTCCTACAGACTACCCTATCGGCCTAACTGCTCGGGCCGATCACCCGCTTGGCCCTGCTGCCCGGACGAAGGGGTCGGGGCCACCGGCGCCTGGCTGGTCGAGACCGCAGGCGTCGACCGCCCATCTCCCGCAATGGACGCGCCTGACAGCTCCTTGGCCGACCTGTCTGAGCCCGGCTGATCTAGGGGGAGTGGCCGTTCCGCACAGATTGATGTCGCCGATCACCGTCGACGACAAGTCCAGTAGACCACCCCAAAGCTCGTCCGCCTCCTGCGGGCCGACCTCCTTGGGGTACCCCTTCTCCAGCCTGGACAAGTCGACCAGGGGGCAGTGGGCGCGCACCATGCTAAGGACATGCGCGCTAGCAAACTCCCCAGCGTCCTTCACGAATTGCTGGAGCCAGTCCGACGCCCGTTGCGCCTTCTCCACCGGAGTCAACTTCGGCGCGCGGGGCTGGCTCTTCGGGAGCTCGGGACTGATCAGATCCAGGACCGGGGATACTCCTTTCTAGATCTTACAACAATTGACCTTCCAGGAGTCCCGGTCCTTGACCAGCTCATCCAGGTGCTTCTTAGCGTTCACCTTGAGCACTGCAAATCAAGCAGGACGTTATTTTCGACATATCAAAAAACAAAGGGGGCGACAAGCGGCAGATAATGAGGCGGCGCGTATTACCAGATAACTCCCGGTCCTTCCGACCCAACTCCTCTCCTGCTCGGCGCCCGGACTCCAGTGCACCAGCGAGCTCTTGGCTGAGCTGCTCCTTCTCCTGTCGGAGCCGCGCCACCTCCTCCTCCAAGTCTAAGTGAATCATAACCTGATCAGTAAAGCAAATTACATAGCTACACAAAGCTGCTCGGAGCGCGTGACTAACCTTCTCGCTGCCGGTACTGGTTCGCCAAGCGACAGGTAAGCTCGAGACGATGCTCCTCCTGGGCATTCATCTCGGCCACCTTCTCCCCAACCTTCGACCGCAGCCGGTCCACCTCCGCGGCCAGGGCCTTGTTCTCGGCCACCACGCCTTCTATCTGGTCGAAGCACCATTTCCGGTACTTCACCGTTTTCATCGCGCCCTACAAAGCAAACATATGTCGACCAAGCAAGACAACGCACAGAATGTACAGCAGTACAAAGAATCGCTTACCTTGACTTCGTCGACGAGGCGTTTGGCCGCGCGCTCCACCCTGGCGGCCTCCTCGGTCTCGACGAGCTCCTCATGCTCGATAAAGTGATCCCCGCGTTGGCGCCACACATACACGTGTTGGTGGCCATCACGGGGACGACCTTCAATCTCCTCCACCTTATCGTCAGAGGCCGCCTGGGTTTCCTCCTCCCTCGCTGCATTGCCCCCGGTAGTAGTCGCAGGCATTACTGGCCCCCGGACCAGACCCGGGGAGCCTGCAGTCAAAGCGGCCCCTGCTCGGGGCGGCGTGGGGACCTCACTCTCCTCGACGGGAGGAGGGGTCGGGGCTCTGCCCCCCCTTCTGTGGCGTTAGCAGGGGGAGGTGTCCTCGTAGCCTCCTCAACACTGGTCGGGCTGCTCGCCGTAGTCGGTGCCGCGGCTGGGAGCTCCTCGGTACTCACAGGCACGGCTGCAGCCGTAGGCTGCTCTGTGGTCTGCAGCGCCGCGTCTTCAGCAGCGCAGACAGGCTCACCCGTCCCCTGGCCGGCGGCATGGCCGGGGTTGACATCCGACGCCGCGCTAAAGGAACAAAACTGCAATTAAAAAAATCGCCGAAATGCGTAAGTCGAACACTTACAGGTCTGAGCGACGGTGGGTCGCGGTGAACCTCCTCCTCGTCCGGCCAGTCGGCACCTGTGCCCCCGACTCTGCAACACGAGGCGCAGGAGGTCGCCAGCCACACGATCAGTAGTGGTCGGCCTGCTGTCCGGACGACTATGAGGCCTCCGGACCAACGACGGTACGGCCTCCTCCTCCTCCTCGTCGTTGTCATCGATCCGAACGAACCGACGTCGCTCGGCTGCTCTCTGCCGGCACCGTCGGCGCCGGCGACGGATCCGCAGGCATTGGCCTTTTCCCCGCCACCCTATCCTCAGTGGTCGGGACAGGGCGGGCCTGGTCTTCCTCACTGCTGGTGTATCGAGTACACCGAGTAGCTTCGTCCTCTGGCGGATCTTCTCCCGCAGGATTCTCCATCCCCGGTGCCAGTGATACATACACTGTGCACCGGTCGACATCGCCGATCTGCAAAAGCAACAAAGATGAGCCAGCTGCAGATGATATACGAATGCTAAAACAAAATAATCTGTAACACACCTTTGGTGCTGGTCGTCCCAACTTGAAGGCTTGCACCCGATCACTGCCACGGATGAAGCCTCCATCCGCGAAGTTGAACAGCTCATTCAACAGCTGCTGTATCTCCGCCTTCTCCCAAGATCTCAGGTCGCATCCTGGTCGGGTCCACGCTTCTGGCATACTCGTACGCCGAGTGCACCCTCTTCTGGCACGGCATCACCCGACGATAAATGAAGTTGCCGACCACGCCAAGCCGTCCAGGCGCGACCAGTCGATCAGCTTCATGAGGTCCGCCACTTGACCATCGAACTCCGGGCGGTCGGTCCAGCTTACCCTCTTCTCAGGAATGTATCCCACGTCGCAGAACATGGAGCTGCCCGGTTCCTCCCTGATGTAGAACCACTTCCTGTACCATTCGGTCAAGGAAGTGTTCCATGGACAGTGCAGGTAGCGATTCTTCATTCCGTCATGAAGGTTGAGGTATACTCCACCTGCAACCTTGGAGCCTCCAACTGCTCCCTTCTTTCTTAAACAAAAAAGATAGCAGAAAAGGTCGAAGTGCGGCTCTATGCCAACATAGGCTTCGCACAAATGGATAAAAGTAGAAATAAGAAGGATTGAGTTCGGGTGCAGATTGCAAATCCCGATCTCATAATAAAGAAGAAGACCCTGAAGAAAGGGATGAACAGGAACCCCAAAACCCCTCTTAACGAAGTCTTCGAATACCATGATCTCACCGGCACGGGGGTCGGGGAAGCTCTCCTTCCGGCGCTCTCCAGCCGCCGAGCTCCGGGCCGTGCAGAAGCCCCATATCGACGAGGTCACCAAGAGACTTGGTGGTGCTGCGAGTTTTCTTCCACTCCTTGGCCATCAGCTCGGCCCTCTTCATGGAGTCGCTCTTCGCCATTGGAGGTGAGGAAGCGGATTTGAGTTAGGAAGATGCGAGTAATTGTAGGAGGCAAGAGTCGAAGGCTTGAAGGCAATGGTAGGGTAAGCAATACAGGCGGAACTGTCGAGCTCTTATAACCCGCAACTTCACCCGTCCCACTTCCCGCATTCTTGGGAAATGGGCGGGCCATACGGCGGACGCGACGGTTCGGTTTTCAATGATTATCGACAATTAATGCGACGGAGTTTTCGTACAAATTGATGGTTTCCTTTTCTCAAACCACGCAAAGGGCGGCTGTACAGTTGCCAGGCGCAACTTTTCATGCATCCATCTGACATCCCGTCAGAAGGTCTCGTCATGTCAACTCTTTGTGTGCAAAAATTTTCAAAAAAAGCAGATAAAATTGGTAGGGAGTCAACAAACCGGGGACTGCTCCGACCACCAAGCATTTGATGCTCGGGGACTGGTCGCCTAGTCTATCGACTCGGAACTTCAAAGACTGCTCCGACCACCGAGCATTTGATGCTCGGGGACTGGTCGCCTAGTCTATCGACTCGGAACTTCAAAGACTGCACCGAGCACCGAGCACTTGATGCTCGGGGACTGGTCGCTTAGTCTATCAACTCGAAACTTCAAAGACTATACCGACCACCGAGCACTTGATGCTCGGGGACTGGTCGTCCAGTATAGCAACTGGGAACTTCAAAGACTGTACCGACCACTGAACACTTGATGCTCGGGGACTGGTCGTCCAGTATAGCAACTCAAAGTTCTAAGGAGCGCACTTGGTGCTTGGGGACTGGTCGTCATACTATTGTACACCAAGGGACTGGTCGATTAGTCTATCCAATTGCAGACGAACTGATAATTATAATTTTTTAGACCTTGCTACAAGGCTCATACTTCGCCTTCCAGCAAGCTCGGGGACTACATCGGTACGATGCATCTCAGTTTTAGAATTTTTTTTGAGGACTTTTCTTTTGACCCTGGCACCATGTGCCTACGCCACCTACTACCAGGCTCGGGGACTAAGTGGGCACACTTCACCTTGCGGTGAATATGCTTGCTTTTTTGAGGTTTATACTTTTCAGAAAAGTAAAGTGGGCACACTTCACCAAGAAAGAAATCCTTTTTAATTTAGAGCACCATGTATTCTTCAAACAACCTGCTTCTTCGATACGTCAAGCCTCACTGATCGAAGAAGCTCAAGACGGCGTGTTACATTACAATACATCGTGCTCGGGGACTAGCTGTGGGGGTATAAACCCCTATACCCTTACGGCTAGACTTGGGCCAGGAGGCTTGGCCCATTACGAGACGAGTTCAAGGCTTGATCCGACAACTTGAAGTTTCACGCAAGGAAACAAGACGTGGAGATCAAGCAGGATTCTAGTCAGTTAGAATAGGAATTGATATCGAATTATCCATGGCAATTGTAACCGACTAGGATTAGTTTCCAGATCTGTAACCCTGCCCTCCAGACTATATAAGGAGGGGCAATGGACCCCTCTATGACACATTATCTCTCAACACAATCCAATACAATCAGACGCAGGACGTAGGTATTACGCCAACCCGGCGGCCGAACCTGGATAAAAAGCTGGTCCGTGTCTTGCGTCACCATCGAGTTCGTAGTTTGCGCACCGTCTACCGATAAACTACTACCGTGGGTATACCCCAAGGTAAACTGCCGACTAGCTTTCGTCGACACTTCCATGCTTCTGGAACGGACTCATCATGTTGTTGCTGAAAACTCATAATCTTCCCACGGAGAGCATTGGTCTTGCCCATGGGAAAGAACTTAGCCAAAAAGTTTGTGGAGCAGAGTGCCCACGTAGTTTTCTTTTCCTTTGTAGCGTAGAACCACTGCTTCGCTCTCCCTAACAGTGAGAATGGAAAGAGGCGAAGTAGTATAGCATCTCTGGGGACTCCTGATATGGTTAATGTGTTGCAAATCTCCAGAAAGTGTTGGAGATGAGCACTAGCATCTTCGTGTGCCTTCCCACACAACTGGTTGGATTGCACCATGTTGATAAGTCCAGGCTTGAGCTCAAAGTTGCCATCGATCTCTGCAGCAGGTCCAGTGCGGATGTTGTCCGTAGTGCGAGCTGAGAACTCGCGGATTGATTTGTTCGCCATGGCTTCGAACTCTGAAGACAAGTTCCGGTGATCTTCTTGATTGGATGAAGCTTCTTGCTGAAGTGTTGATGATCACTTCTTGAGCTTGGCTCTTGTTTTTCTGAATAATGCTTTGGGATTGTCAACAAAATTTCCTGGAAGATGTCTTCTATTCATACATTACCCTGCATAAGATAAAATAGAAAAATATCGGGGTAAAACTGTATGAGAGAATTGATAAGCTCAATCATATTAGTGATGCGAATGATGACTCAAAATTCTATATTCATTCCTGATTAGTAATCAACCTTCCCCGGCAACGGCGCCAAAAATGCTTGTTGGGTATTCTTAACGTCATTACCAAAAATAGACTTAGTTTTCTAATTCTGATAACGGCGCCAAAAATGCCAAACCTATCCCTCATACCACTTAAGCCAAGTTGTCATCCCCAGCATGACATGAGAGACGCGGTACTGAAATATGCAATTGCTCATCTAGATAAATAACAAATGGGATCTGCAAGCGCACAGATTAATACCGGTGTAGCATTTTAACCGGGAAGTATTCCAGGTATCGTTATTTATATTTTTACCACTGGGAAGGGATTAGTAACCATCAATGTTGATTATAGAATAGAATATAAGATTGAGTGTCAATCATTGCATGTATAATTGAGAACATTTATCTAACTCTTTCTTACAGGGATAAGTGTCACATAAAGGATATATAAAGTAATGAATAGTGACAAAGATAATTAATCTGATCAGTATATCTTAGCCACATATAAATATGATAAGCACCTCAATTAGATATTCTAGCAAGTCATTAGCATGATATTAGAACGAACTACAAGAATATTTCCTAAGTTATTCTCAACTATACAGCCTAGCATATCATAGTTAGTGCAATTATACTTAGCAATCATTGTGAGACAGGACTACGCCCATGCATAGTGATATTAGCAAGGAATATGAGAAACATCGTAATCACTCCCCTGTAATAATGTTGCTCTGCCAGCCCAATACACGAGAGGGGGACTATATAAGAATCAATGGAGCTGTCACTACCACGAACTACCCCGCGGTCTGGCATATATGGTACAATCGCAGATAAATACGGTATAAGCACCACGCCTACACAATATCTATCATTTAGACATGGATCCGATGGATAAACGCTATACGATCCTAAACATGGATATAAAACCAATCTAACTAAGCCAAGTATATAACTATGATAAACTAAGAACAATATAATTGCGAATATAAACAAATAGAGCAAAGTCATAACCAATCTATTGAAATAGAACAAAGTCATATTCATAATATTGAAGAACAAAGATGAACAATTGAAGAACAATAGAGAATTACCAAGAATTCTCCTGACAGATCCGGAAACCAATCGAAGATTGACTCCTAGTTCTAATCCTATGTAGCTATGCTAATCTAGATGTCTAATTGATGTGGTGGCTCTAGGCTTGATCAGAGGCTTCTTCTCCCTTGATGAATAATGAATTAGGGTTGAGAGCTCCCCTCCTCCAGGGGCCAGGGGGTCTGGTTTATAGTCCTTCCAAGTGAATATGGTCCGTCGGATCAAACCGACATAAATTGAACGGTTATCCTTGATCCTTTTGGTCGGTGGAGCGTAATCCCGAAAGAGAGTTCTCATTGGACTCTAACAGGGGGCAGGCACCCAGGTCACTAGGGCGGGCGCCCTGGGCCAGGCTCCGTTCTGCCTCCGCTTCATTCCCGTGGCTTCTAGAGTCTTCTAGATGTAAGATAATTGCGCGGTACGTTAATATCTCTATGTAATCCCGACGTGTGGGCCTTTCTTCCATATTTCCTAATAACCCCCTGCAGAAATAGACAGACACCAAAACTCGTGGAATTCTGTCAGATAAAACCCTAAGTCTAGATGTTGATTTCATTTGGATCCTTTTCTTTGTTTATTTGTTAATTAAATTTGATACTTAAGTACCGTCAACACAGAGGCCTGTCACGCTTCGCCGCCGCCCGCTAACACCTTTAATACGGTGGCATCCACTAATAAGCGCTAGCCTAAGCACCTCGCTTACACTAGTCTTATAACTTCAACTATCATGTAAATAGCTAAAGCCCCTAATGGTAGTGGAACACACACAAGGTGTTGAAGACACTATCCTAATTAAGGCAACTACACTAATAAGACTACGACACAACACTACTGCAAGTGTAGTAATGCACTAAGCAATACTCAAAGTAAAGACTTGAAGTAAACACTTAGTAAAGTAAAGAAAGACTATATTAATATAAAGGATGTAATACAAGAGAAAAGATACAAGAGCTATACCAGACTCACCAGAAGACAACTCCAGAGACCCGAGCTTCGCTCGACTCGACTCTAACTCCCACTCTAGACTAGACTACACTACACTTGATCTCCCAACTGGGATTTCGTAATGAAATATGTAGATGGAAGATGGGAGATATGTTTTTGGGAGATGGAGGACCCCCTTATATAGGGGTGAGAGAGGGGGTGCCACGTCAGCGATCCGCGTGCTCCTTCCTTCTCCACCCTTGGATGCACCGACCTCCCAACCACCTTAGATGGTCGGTTGGAGCATTGCCACACATGAGGAAGGTCGGTGGGAGTGAACCAACTCTAGATGGGGCCCACTTGTAGGTCGGTCGACCTGCCCTTTGGCTGACAGTGGGTCCCACTAACCTTCTAGAAGGTCCTTAGGTCGGTGGGAGGCTTGGCCAGGTGGCATCACCTGATTGGTCGGCCGGCCGACCGACCATTGGGGCCCCTGGCCCACCACTAGCTTCTTGGTGGTGTCCCCACTTGTCATGTGAAGTGTTGTCCAAAATTGAGTCTAGTTGCACACTTGCTTGCTTCCATGTGGGCCCAAGGATCCATGTGCTAAGTGTTTGAACCGTTGAGGGCAAGCACACTTGGATCCAAGGGTTGGGATTGACTCCTTGGAATATGCCATGGCTCATGCCATGGAGGGGAAACCCTGGTGGGCCCAAACCCTGGTCGGCCGACTGATGTTATGGGCCCACAGGGCTCATTTCCTTCTTCCCTGCATTGAACAAGCTAAGAGTACAAGTGGAACTTTATTATTGATAAATATGTTCATGTGATGCTTATCTTCCTTCAATCGAGGACTGTTGACGAGCTTTTGAGTATTTAGAACTGGGTCTTATTTCCCATCAACAAGATCCCCCAAGCTTAACCTTTGCTCGTCCCGAGCAAACAATCAAGACTTTGTTCGATTGGATTAGGTATTATCACTAAGTTAACATCTTAATAGTACTAAGTGCACAACAAAGAGCTTCTCCTTGAATCGAAAACTTAGCCATGCTAACACACTAATGTTACTTTAGCACCCATTGGGCTTATAGCATTAACTCATCCTTGGGATGTTGAGAGATAGAACAGCTTTGACTGGACATCTACTTTTCTCATTCTTTAGCAAGTTTCATGCGAGAGGTTTTTGCTATGTTTTTCAAAAGAAATCTTAATGTTCCTCATATGGTTTCTCTCAAGTCACACATGTGGTGTATAAATCATTACCGAGGCATATGAGTAAGTTGCCTTCTCTTTGTATTCCTACTATAATAAAGGCTTATGTGGAGTTCAAGGTAGGAACAAGGGGATGGCGTACTTACATTGCATATGT